>NW_027104816.1:1289070-1293843 GCF_000696795.3 Halyomorpha halys | reverse complement strand
AAATATGTAGTATGTTTCATATACACTTGAAAATCTTGGGAAGGAACCACCCATTGGTGGTACTTCAAACATTAATTTAAACTAGAAGGTCCCGTGGCCATCTTCTTTTCAGACGCCTCGGAGGATTATCAGGGATTGTTAAGGATGTAAGATTAAGAATTTCTTAAGAAAAGTAAAATTAATATCAAAAAATAATGATATTGGTACACTTAAATAAATCAAACAATTGCCCTCTATTAGTAAAAAGAAACAAGTTAATTTGAAAAAGGGACGAGAGAAGAAAATAGAAAAATAATAATAATAATATGTAAATAGAGGTAGTGTGACTATGAATTAATTTTATATTTATTAGAAATTTATAAAGAATGTCCGGCAGCAGTCTGGGCTTCGGTCTTCGGGTTGAGGTTGGGTTTCCCAGGTTGTAGGTCACTGCTCCTTTAACTGTCGGCAACAGGGAATGGAACTTCATGAACCGTTTTTTGACTCCATAATCATCTATTGACTCCATTTGTAATTCGCGATCCAATTGGCTATTTCTTATGAACGAAGGAGCATCAACTGCGATTCTTAGGACTTCATTTTGAAAAGATTGTAGTTTTTTCCTTTTCGTGGAAGGAAGACCTTCCTAGACTTCACAGCCGTACATCACCAGTGGCCTGAGGATTAGAAGACCTAAGAGAACATTTTTAAAGGTAGAGAAAATTTGCTAAAATACTACCCCTGTTTCAGCTATTTACGTTTTATAGTTCTCATAATAAATCTTTATAAAAAGCAACATTTTACAAATATATACTGAAAGAATATAAGTTAGTGAATTTATTTGGAAATATCTATTTCTCGAAAACCATTCGACGTACAGATCCCAATAGCACTCAAATCAAAGCTAGTTTGATGTACTATGAAGTAGTTCCTGGCGTCTATCTTCGTAGGAAAACTAGTTTTCAAAAATTTTGCTAAAATAAATTGATTTATAGTTGTTCGGATAAAATGTTGGATTTTTGAAAAAATATATCTGTGAAAACAAAAGACTATCCAGCAATGGAATAACCATGTATCTGTAACCACTCAAAATGAAGATAATAATATAAATTAGTTTGTGACACGTATGGTAATTTTTTAGTATACACGGGGTGGTAATATTTATGATTTTTTTATAATATTCTAATATCAATATAAATTTTGAACATGTAAATCTGTCCGAACAACTAAAAATCAAGTTGTTTTAGAAAATATCGTGAAAACTACTTCTACTACGAAGATAAATGTCGTAAACTACTTTATAGTCCATTAAACAAGCTTTAATTTGAGTGCTAAACGACATCTGTTAGTCGAATGGTTTTTGAGATGTATATTTCTAAAACTAAATTCGCTTACTACTGATCTTTCAGTAAATTTTTTTTTATAAAATGTTTCTTTTTAAAAATCTTTATCTCGAATACTATTGAACGTAAATAGCTCCTTATTTTAGAAAATTTACTCTATTTAAAACGATGTCCTCTTAGGTTTTCTAGTGTTGGTTTTAAAGATATAGAGCTCCGAATGCGATTTTTTTTTAATTAATTAATTTCTATACTTGGCAGACTCATCAATTTCGAATAGTAATTATGCACAGTTTTTATTAAATTAAAAAAAAAAAAAGAGGGTAAAAAATAAATGCCTTTTTTCTCCTCTTAGGTTTCTGTAATATAGCTAATTAAAAAACAATTAAACCTGGATAAATATTAGCCCGTTTCATGTGAAATGACAATTTTCACAGGAAATGTTATTTAATTAAACAACATCAAGAGATCAAAACATTTTATACATTTCCCCCAACGTGTAATTTATCAACGTTTTATTAATTCAAACACTGAAAATCAAGGTTTTTATTTTTAAAATGAAGTCAAATAATGCGTTTTTGACCAGAGAATCATTTTAAAAAATTTTGTCGTTGAAAAACTTTCCGGAATTTCTGAACAGATGAAAATCTGTTGGAAATAAGTCTAGACAATAAGGTGGGTATGAAAGGACTTACAATCAGTAATAACAGTATCGATTTTGTTTTTTTTTCTACTAGTTTTTATTAAGGTCATAATCACAGCAGTATAATATGGATGTGATGGTTTCACCCCTGGGTAAGAACATAGAAATGTATTATTCCTGCTACGAGCCCCCATAAATAAAAAACATAATTTCTATAGGTGCAAATTTGGTTTTGGTTAAGTGTCCCGGTCTTACGTCTATACCAGGGGTAGCCAAAAAGTCGATCACGAGGCCTATTTTAGTCGATCATAGTAAATAGTAAATGTGTCTTTATCTGAAGCTACTTTGAAATAACAAATATTGTTAATAATTATCCATGTCCTTTTAATTCCTCTGGAGGTGTGTCTTTTGTTACTTTAAATAATTATTGAAGAAGATGGCCTGGTGACCTTATATTGTGAACTGTTTTTAGAGTTCTACTACTGGGTAGTCTTTTCTACATCCTGTATCATATCATTATGTCATTATGATCAAATTTACTTGTATTTTTTTATACAGTTGTAAATATCAATAAATAAATAAATAAAAAATAATTATTGTTGTTTTTACGCGGGTACGTAAATATGTAGATAAGCCGTATATCTATATTTTAGTACGAGGTATACTCAGCGAGCTATTGATAGATTAGCAGATAGTAAGTCATATTATTCTTTCATGATAAATTTTCCTGGTCCCAAAAAATTATGCGCGAAACTGAAATCAAATTATCAGCCTTAAAGTGAATTTTTATAGCAAATTTTTCATATTTACGAACAAATAGAACAAAACTCATACATTGAAGTTGACAAAAAAATTAAATTATATTTTAAGTTAGTAAAAATTTATCTTGAACATGTGACGGAAATTCGATTTTTAAATTTATTTTATTTATCAGAAATTCATTTTCTTTATGAGCCTATATCTCAAAAACTAAATAAAAGATTTAAAAAATAAAAATTGGTATTGAACATATATTTTACTTATTTATCCATACCTCACTGGAACACACCTTATACTGCACAGTGTATAAACATAGTATGAATTTCACACCTCTTCTCGCCTGTATGAAGTATGGCTTCAACTGAATGCCAGGCACACATTCACTTTTGGCTGGTTGGATTTCAGTGGACTGTATAATAGAAAAATAAAACATGATTGAATGAAAATAAAATTCTATTATCTAAGTTGCAGGTGATGACCGAAATAAAACATTTATAGTTAAAAGGGTTAATTAATTTTGAATGACAGAGCTATGGAAAACTGTAGATATAATGAGGTAGTTGATAATGATGTTGAACTATTGCTAAGTGGACTTATTCCATGCTTGCTTCTTTCCTCCACATTCCTATTCCTCTCTCTCTGCTTCTGAAAAAAACTCCAGGAATTCTACTCACTCATGTTAGATTTTTAGAGTGAGCAAAGAAGAATGGACTGCTGGTTTCAAAGCGAAATTGCTCTCTAATCCCGGGTTATTTCTTCTCACCACAGAGAGCACTCCTTTACAAAACAGAAAAAAATACAATCTTTTCAAAATAAAATACTAAGAATCGCAGTGGAAACTCATTGCTTTGTAAGAAATAGTCGATTGCATCGGTTATTACAAATTGAGTCAATAGAGGATTACATAAAAAACGATTCATGAAGTTCCACTCCCAGTTACCGACTGATAAAGGAGCAGCGACCTACAACTTGGGAAACTCAACCTCAACCCGAAGACTGAAGCCAAGGCTACTCCAGGACATCCTGTTAAAAATTCTGTAGTAATCAATTGTATTATTGACTTGACTTATATTATATTTATTTTCTCTTTGTCCTTTTTCAAATTAACTTGCTTTCTTTTTTTTTCTTATTAGAGGGCAATTGTTTGTTTTCCAAGTCCACGAGCGTTATTACCTTTAATTTTCTCTTTTATCAAGAATTTTTATATTTGTCTATTTATTTTATCATAATGTTTATTTTTAATTATAATATTGTATATAGTTAGGGGTGTCTTTTATGAGGCTAAACCTCCTCCCTCCCCCATAATCAACTATTAAAAAAAATAATGGAACTGTTATATAAACCATGTAAGGTTTATGTCGAAAACATACTATTCATATCTATTATTTTTCTCCTAATAATCATGTTGAGAAAGTCCATTCAGAAATTATTTTAAGATACAATATTCTTCTGTATGAACTAAATTGATTAATCTATTTCTAAAATTGAAGGTTAGACAAACAGAAAGTTTTTACAACGGCTGCCGAAAGATGGACTGGCAGCGCTCCAAAGACCCCGAGGTCACCATACCCCATCGCCGATATTCCATCGATGAATAGCCCCGCTCCAAGATTAATGGTCCAAGTTTTCACTTCTGTTTGGGACAACTTGTTCTAGTCAGATAACGAGATTCCGTCCCGGTAGCTCCCGGCAAGGGTCGATTTGTAACGGATAAGCGTATTATAACTATTTACAAATTCAACTCTCATCCAACTATAAAAAGGTATAATTTCATAAATGTCTCTCATAACCTTTGGATTCTTTAGATAAATTATCAGGGACGAGATAAAGGTATATATCCCAGTATGTAGTGATTCCAAAAAACCTCCATCAATAACTCGACCAACCTTACCTGTTGTGTCCCTCAGGATTCATCGTAAAACCCATCAACTCTTAGTTTCCTCTCTTGTTTTCCCCACCTTTGACTATGGCTGCCTGCGATATGGTGGACTCTCGGGTAATCTCTTTTTTTTTTTAATAATTTATTTATTGATATTTACAACTGTATACACA
>NW_027104816.1:1284321-1287730 GCF_000696795.3 Halyomorpha halys | reverse complement strand
TATATAAGATAGCTATAAAGTAAAGGACATAATATCAATGATGTATATATAAACTATAAAATGGCTATGACTATTGGCCAGTTGAAGTTGAGTTCCTAGAGCAGAGCGCTTGTGGACACGAAAACGATAAAGCTAATGACGTCAATTGCTCAGTAAATAACAAAATGACAGCCATGACTCATTCAGGAAAAGTTCCACTTCACCTCCCTCCCTCACTTTATCTCCTCAGGCAAACCTAAATATATTTACATGGGTTTATTCGTTTCGATATAACAAAATATGATAATAAAGGAGGTGACGAAAAAAATATTCATTTCAATTCTTACAAAATTATACATATATATATATGTACAACATAATTTACTGAAATCATCTCTAATGCAAGGGGACTCACGGCCTCTATCCCGATCAGTAGTACAAGAGCCGGGAAGAAAAAAAGGCAGTTATCTCACCCCAATTTTTGTTTACTTTAATGAAAACTATGTTTAATTACTAGTCAAAGTTGATGAGTCAGTATAGGTAGGGGGGATAAACAGCTGTTTCAAAACCTTAATTTTTCATTCGGAGTTCTATATCTTAAAAACAACCAACAACACTAGAAAATGTAAAAGAACATTATTTAAAGAAGAGTAAATTTTCTAAAATGTTAGCCCTAAAAGAGCTATTTACGTCCAATAGTTCTCTAGATATAGCTTTTTAAAAAGCAAAATTTCTTAAAAATCTACCGAAAGATTAGTAGTTAGTTAATTTATTTTGAGAAATCTATATCTCAGGAACCATCTGACGTATATGTCTATTAGTACTCAAATTAAAGCTAGTTTAACGCACTATAAAGTAGTTTATGACCTTTACCTTCGTAGGAATAGTATTTTATATGATATTTCCTAAAATAAATTCCATTATAGTTGTTCGGACAATAAATTTGATTTATAAAAAACTTTATTTCAGAAACCATAGAACGTTTGAGAACTACATTTATTTATTTAAGTTAAATTTATTTATTAGTTACGTTTTTATGAAATGTTGCTTTTGAAAAAGTATCTCGAGAACTATTGGACGTAAATAACTCTATTAGGGCTTACATTTTTGCAAATGTTGGTAGTTGTAAAGATATAGAGCTCCGAATAAAAAATTAATTATTTTTAACGTTTTCAAACCCGCCATTTTTTATTCCCTTTATCTGTACTTGGCTGACTCATCAATTTTGACTAGTAATTATACATAGTTTTCATTAAATTAATCAAAAAATTGGGATGAAATAACTGCCTTTTTTCTCCTCTTGGGGTCTTGCACAACAATATTGTATAACAAATACAAGAAACAATTTAAAGTATTCACGAACAGCATTGACCTGCAATGTGAGACGTGACAACCTTCCAATATTTTGTATATATCAATGTAGTTTGTATATTCCTTTTTGTTCTATGGATTTATGCACCTTTTTTTTTTTAATAATTATATTTCTTTTTTTCAGGGTAGTATCCTTGGTCCTATCCTTTATACAGTTTTCACAGCTGACATCCCAACTCATCCTAACACTAACCTCACCACGTATGCCGATGATACATGTCTATTGTCTGTGAATAATGATCCTTCCATTGTACCCAAACCCACCCTTGATGGTTTTGATGGTTGGTTGGTTTTGATTTATTGAAATTGTTTATATTTCTATCTTATCTACTATTTATTTGATATAATTTACCTTTTAATTATACATTTTATTTTATTTACTCTGCTTATTTATTTATTTTTATATAAATGTTTAAACTTTTTCTTACACGGTTACTTAATTTCAGTTGTTCGAATCTATTTAGTACACTAATGAAGCCCTGCAAAGTGGGGCGAAACGTTGGCTCATAATATTGTATTTTGTATTAGAGTATTTTGACAGCACTCAACTATCTTCCTTTTATTAATCAGACAAACAACTAGACCTTACCAAAGCCAACAACCAACGGGATTGATGACCAGGCTGTTAAACGCCCTTTCAAAACTTTTTTTTTTTTTAATATTGATTGATAGATTTATTAGATATTACAATCTGCCACACAGTTGTGGGCAATAGGTAATATTGATGAATGATCTCATACATACTAAAATAAAATAAAACAAATAAGTAAAAAATAAAAAAAAATGAAATAAAATAAAAAACTCTCTTAAAATATATACAAACAAAAGAATAGACAAGTGAACATAATCAGACTATCTGTATGAAAAATAAATAAATAAAATAACATAATGATAAAATAATATATACAATATTTACACAATCGACCTGAGGATCCCTTAGCCCACTCTATCCCCCACATGTGAAGGGTAGAGCAGAGCTTGAGAGATCCCAGCGCATCCCTCTCCCTACATCACTGGTAATGAGCCAGTGGAGGCTGAGCGCTAAAGCCCCTTTCAAAACTAACAAACAACAAGAAACAATCAGACAAGAACCAACCAAAGATCTTTCACCAATTTATTTTATATTGGTCGGATCACGTACACGTCTAATATTTTTTTTTATTTCTAGTCTATTTATAACTTTCATTGAACATTTCCTTTTATTTTTTTATAAATGTTCAAATATTTTATATATTTTTTAACCACACAATAGTTTATTTTAATTTTATTTTCTTATACTTATAATTTCTTCTACTGTTTTACGTGTTTGTGTATTTTTTAGCCCTGACGAAGCATTGGAAAGTGAGACGAAACGTTGGCTCACAATAAATACTTCCTATTTGACTTATTTTGACCGCAACCGGGACCATCTCATTATTAATCATTACACACACTAAATTAACGATTATCCACTAATTTTGTTTTATTTAGCCAAATAACAATTAATCTTTTTAAAACTTTGATATAAGTATGATAATTAATAAAATTAAGTATTAAATTTGTTACGCAGTACAGCTATTAATTACAAATAACTAACACTTGACCTTCATTTTATTGTTATTATTTCCCTTATCTTCGGACCTTATCTCCTTTTTAGTTGTTATCCTGGCACTTCTCCAACTAACCTTTTTTAATCATTTTAAAATAGAAAGATAAAAATAAAGAAAAAAAACATTAAATTTCCTCTGAACCAATAAAATATACCCATAAAAAAATAAAACCAGCAAGCCCCGTATCTTCAGGGCCTTATATCATCTTATTTGTCCGATCGTATAAGCCGTGGTAGCATTTTACTGTTGAATTTATAGTCGCTACGGGGCATGACTGGGCTACCGAAGGCAATGCAACCAACTGACATTTAGCTATGCGCGTGAGAGCAATGCGATATGAGCCTGCAGGCAGCTAGCCAATAAGGAATTTCATTATATAAATATATATATAGTGACGTCACGAATCGACCCATTATTTTATTGTCTAGAAAAATACAATAAAAGAGACCGGTTTAAAATACACTGAATAA
>NW_027104816.1:1283877-1284191 GCF_000696795.3 Halyomorpha halys | reverse complement strand
TATATCAGGATCAGTCAATACAACTTATAATAACTAACTAACTATCTTTTGGCGACGTTTCGTAATTTTATTGTTTGCATAGTAATGTCATAGAATGAGAAAAACACAGTTTTTTTTAGAAAATACATTCTCTTGAAATAATTGTAACAAAACTAAAAGTACATAGTGCAATCTCAGCCTAATGAATATTACAATCCAAATATGGCTTAATAAAAACATAATTTTTTTTTTTTATTATTTATTTATTGTAATTTACAACTGTACAAAATAATACAACAGGTAAATATGTAGTATGTTTCATATACACTTGAAAA
>NW_027104816.1:1265078-1283272 GCF_000696795.3 Halyomorpha halys | reverse complement strand
GTTTAGAGCGTTTGTCAAGTAAGTGTTGTAGCAATCGGAATCTACGAGCAGTTTCTTGTCGTTTCAGTCTTGTGTGTGGATTCCAAGTAAGTCTCTTAAAAAAACATAAATTAAAATTTAAAGATGTCTAATTACAAAGTTGCATTATTGACTGATACTCAAGACCCACCAAAAAAAAAACATATATACAGTAGTATAATTATACTCTGGAAGATAATTTCAATATTAAAATAGTCTAAAATAATTACCTTGTCCAGCAGATATAATAGTAAGATAAAATCAAAGAACAGAAATAAGATGCGATATGCAACCAATTGCTTACCTGAAAAAGAAAGACAAACAATTAGTAAAGAACGAAGTAAAGTATTTTTATTCGTAATATTTGTACAATTTTCTTTCTTATTTTTGTATAGCGAAAAGTCTTTTCTTTCAATGTCTTTATTACATACAATTTTTGTATATTATATAATTATATGTGGGAGTAGCAAGCACATTGTAAGGCACTGTGCTACAAATCCCAAGGACCCAGGTTCAAATCTGGCAGTGCCAGATAATTATTTTCTGTTTCACTATAGCCGTGAGTCAGCCCTGTGGGTTTAGGAGCCGTCCAGGGTCCACCCTGTCCCATTAGTTGGGTAAAAGTCTGAAGGTCGATAGTGATTCTGACCAAATCACCTCCTTACCAAACCGTTAGTCTAGTTCTTGTACTAGACACTTACAGCCATACAAAATACTGCACCACTAACACCACGGGTTCTAGCAGTACAAATTTATTTTCATATAATTATATTACACAAAATAAACATATAAATTTTTCGTGGTTCTTCCTATCATTTAAATATGTCATTTATCTTTCCACCGCACGTAAGCCTGCATACGTAGAAAAAAAATAGATCGGAGATATATAGTATTTCAAAAAGACTTAGTAGTTTATTTAAAAATGCTTTGAGGTTGATTTCAGGCAGCTGCTAATAAGTAAGTTTTATAAATTTAAGATTTAAAAAAAAATTGTTTTACACTAATTTGTTTCCCCAACATCTATTTTTGATGAAAAATTTGAATAATAATAAAGCTGGGTTCATAGCTGATCGTGGATACCAATATAAATGAGAAGATTATGGTAGGGGGTGCGATCAGTGAAGAACACAAACAAGAAAAAACTTATTTATTAGTACCAACGTCTCGGTTATAATTTCAGTCCTTCATCAGGGCTAAGCACAGAAAAAAAAAGATAACTACCATAATAAATAAAAATAATTACAGAATAATAAGGAAATAACTATATAGAAACATAAATAGTGTTGGCAGAAAATGAAAATCGAGCAGGTAAATATATGTACACAATAATATTTATTTAAAATTTAAG
Organism: Halyomorpha halys; assembly: GCF_000696795.3. NCBI lineage: Eukaryota > Metazoa > Arthropoda > Insecta > Hemiptera > Pentatomidae > Halyomorpha > Halyomorpha halys. The sequence goes on along the minus strand of NW_027104816.1, from coordinate 1,281,906 downwards.
TTATAAAAAAATGAGAAATAACAACAATAACCAGTACAAATAAATAACATGTTAAAAGAAATAAAATATAAATATAATAAAGAAATAATTTTTTTTCTTACATATTTAATTACTTACTCATAGTTTTCTTTCCCACTTTTTTAATAAATTTAATTTTAAATTATTCTTATTTTGTACATATATTTACTTACTAGATGTATTAGGGACGTGACGGTCGTGCAGGTTGGGGCGCAGGTCCCAGTGCGCTCGGTACGGAAAGTTGTTATGGGTTCGATTCCCACCTGGGGCAGTTGACATTCATTTTTCGGCGGTCCCGAGAAATAAATCTTGACACTCCCACCTTGGTTAGTAAGCGGCGGCAACTTAGGTAGCCCTCAAGGGGTTGGCAAAAAGGACCACTAGGCCCACTTGCCGGACTTCCCCCCCACCAATACCAGTACCTGACTAGATGTATTTTATTTTTTGTTCTTTCCTCTTTCTTAATTTTAAAATTAACTATTCTCACATAGCCTTAATCTTTTTCTAATACTTAGACTATATAAATTATTTTTTCTACGCTATTATATATTTAAATTATTAGTTATTTTCTAATTATTGAGTAATTCCTTCTATTTATTATAGTGGTTATCTTGTTTTATGTTTACAGCCCTGGTGACTTATTTGTGTTCTTAACTAACCATACCCCCTACCATCATATTCTCATTGAAGAACAATAATCTTCGTAATAGATACATAAAAATATAACTAGTAAAATTATAAAAAAAAAAAAAATCATTAATTTATTAATAAAACGTTTTAAGCCTCTTTTAATGATAGTATTCTTTAAAGTAAATGAAGGAGATGAAGTTGTTTCCTTGAGCGTATGCTAAAGGCTCGACTCGAGAGATCTAATTTGTTTTAATTTCCTCTACAGCAGCAGGAGTAAGACCCCTGGCTTAGTTCGAAGAGAGAATTCATTTCGTATGCAAAGGAAAAAAAAATATTAAAATCCTGAGCCTTAGAGAACTCTTCATTCAAATCCTCCTCACTTTTTTAAAATTAAAATTACAGTTTTAATTGAAATCAAAGAAGGGGACAGTAAGTTTATAAGAAGGTCGAAATTCACTTGAACATCTGCACATATATTTTTTAACTTATGAATATTTAGCGGATTGTAATAACTATCGAGGGATCTCACTCCTTCTAGTATGTTATAAATTTTTTATGCAATTCTTAACTAGTCGTATCACGAACTGTGCTGAAGAAATTATCTGAGATTACAAAATTGGTTTTAGACGAAATAGTTCAAATTTTTTCATTAAATAAAATATTACAGAAAAATTTGGAATACAAAAGGATAATTCATCAGGTTTATGTAGATTTCAAAAAGGCTTACGATTCTATTGACCGCCAGAAGTTGTATAATATTCCCATTGAACAGGGAATACCAAAGAGGTTTGTAAATGTCGTAAGAAAGTACACGACCGAAATAAATAAGGTATAAATCAGTAATCACGATTTTGAGAAATTCGAGATTCTGTCAGACAAGATGATTCTTTATCATCTACCTTATAGTACAAGAGCCGGGAAGAAAAAAAAGCAGTTATCTCACCCCAATTTTTGATTACTTTAAAAAAAAAATGTATAATTAATAGTCAAAATTGATGAGTCTGCCAAGTATTGGAAGGGGGATTAAAAAATGGCGGCTGTTTCAATACCTTAAAAAAACATTGATTTTTCATTCGGAGCTCTATACCTTAAAAACTACCAACAACACTAGAAAATCGAAGAGAACATTATTTAAAGAAGTGTACATTTGCTGAAATATTAGCTCTAAAAGAGCTATTTACGTCCAATAGTTCTCAAGATACAGCTTTTTAAAAAGCAGACTATCTTAAAAATCTACTGAAAGACTAGTAGTTAGTTAATTTATTTTGAGAAATCTATATCTCAGGAACTATGTGACGTACAGATATCTTCTAGCACTCAAATTAAAGCTAGTTTAATGGACTATAAAAACGTTTATGACCTTCACCTTCGCAGGAATAGTAGTTTTCATGATATTTGCTAAAATAAATTGATTTATAGTTGTTCGGCCAATAAATTTTATTTATGAAAAACATTATTTCAGAAACTATTGGACGTACTCATGTCTGCCAGCGCTCAAATTAAAGCTAGTAAGATTTACTACAAAATAGTTAATTATGTTTATCTTTGTAGGAGTAGTATTTTTTATGATATTCGACAAAATAGATTCACAAAATGTTAATTTCTAGTTGTTCGTATAAAATATTGGATTTTTGAAAAAATATATCTCTAGAACTAAAAGATGCAAATATGCCTGCCAACACTCAAAATAAAGGAAATTTAACTTACTATAAAGTATTTTACGACACTTATCTTCGAAGGGGTAGTAGTTTTTATGATATTCACATATGAATAAAAATTTGGCAAATGAAAATTTTTCCGAACCACTATAAATCAATTTATTTCAGCAAATTTCATGTAAACTATTACTCCTACGAAGATAAACATTATAAACTACTTTATAATTCATTAAACTAGTTTTAATTTGAGTGCTAATAGACATCAGTACGTCAAATAATTTTTGAGATATGATTTTTTCAAAATAAGTTCACTAACTACTGATTTTTCAGTATGTCCCATACAACATTTTTATGAAATGTTGCTTTTTAGAAAGCTATATCTCGAAAACTATTTAACGTAAATTAGGGCTCCTATTTTAGCAAATTTACTCTTCTTTTAATGACTTTCTCTTAGGTTTTTTTGTGTTGTTCCTAATTTTTAAGATATAAAGATCCAAATGAAAAATTAGTTTTTTTTTATCACTTTGAAACAGCCGCCATTTTTTATTCCCCCAACCTATACTTGGCAGACTCATCAATTTTGACTGTTAATTATACATAGTTTTCATTAAAGTAATCAGAAATTGGGGTGAGATAACTGCCTTTTTTCTCCTCTTGGGCTCTTGTACTACTACTTAATCTAGCACTAGAATACGTCATTAAAAGTATGATTAATACCAATATGGGTTTAAACTTTATATCTGATTATACCATGTATGTGTAATTTATATACGTATATATGTGCTTACGGATTGATAAGTATGCTGTGTGAGATAGCAACCTGATGTATTTAGGCAGCATAGATAAATAAAGAATTTCTCTCTACTATATAAATATAAAGAAGAAATAAAAATAGTAATAATATAAAATATACAATGATAAGAATATAAAAAGAATATGTAAAATATTAGGTTAAAAATTAATAGGAAACGAAATAATGATGACTTGAAAATAGATAATGATGACGTGAAAATAGAAAAGCAGATACGAGAAAAAAAATTAACATACTAAAAGAAATAAAATAAAATAGTAAGTTGAGATTAAATAAAGTTCGAGAATTAATAAATACAAAAAAAAATTAACAATAATAATAAATAAGTGAAGAACAAACCAGGGCCACCTACATGTTCCAGTTAATACAAAAAAGTATATAAAATACGATTATAATAACTATATAGAATTATCTACGAGTTATGGAACCAGTATTATAAATTTAAACAATTGCCCCTTGCCCAACTGTAGGTTCAGTCACTTTAGACATATGGTTCCATGTGTTCACATTTCCTTACAAAAGAAACTCAAAAAAACAACTAAAAACAACTACGTTTCCACAAGGCCCTTGAGATTATTCTAACAGCCCTTTCAAGCCCTTAGTATCCTATATCAATAGCAAGGGCTGACACTTAGGCAGGTACATGCTGTCATCTCACAATGGACTTGCATCAGTCAAACTATTTTATGGTTAGCATATGTAAGTCAGTACACACAAGTCTAAGGTCATGGTCCCTTTCTTAGAAATCTGACCTCCGAACTTCTCGCCACGCCTTTTCCCTCCTTCCAGATATTTACTTCTAAAATTTCATAGGCTCACTACCCCCTACCTAGTCTCTTAAAATTATCCGATTGGTCGATCTTCTCCTATTTCACTATTTTTCCTACCCCCTCTTCTTAAGTGTTCATATATATTTCCTAGACTAGATAGCTAAGTTAGAGAAGTAAAAAGATAGAGACTGAGTAACAGTAACATGTAGTTCTTGTAAATATGTTAGAATAAAGTCATTTTAGTCTTCACTGATTTTTTATGATATGTAACTTACGTAACTGCGGTCCCACGTCCAGCCACCTGGTTGGGTCGTTCATGCGTTTATGTGCAAATTTATTTCGCATATTTTCGCAGCTTTCCGCTCCCGGTAGACGACTGCCTAAGGGTCGTATCCATAAGTATTTTAGATAGTATTTTCAACTATAGCTAATTTTTGCTCATCTCTGAAATAATTCAATGGTGAAAAAAAATATTAAAAAAATGACAAATGAATACTATTTTAAAATAAATAAACTGGAATATCCATCTTCTCTAGAGCTCTTGAAAGTTCTTCGTGGCAGTATAACTGTGAACAACACTGCTGACTATAGAGCCTAAGATGTCTCTCAACTGTTCCTGAACTCGAATAAAACTATGAGATTTCGTTTGGAAAGTTGAATTCGGAATAGATTAAGTCCTGTTTGGAGAGGTCTTAAGTCGACTAAGTTGCTACTTAATAAATAATTCAAATGGATCCGCCGCCAGTCCAACTTCCCTAATTGCATTTAATTAATGAATAATTCAATTTATTCAAGTTGGTTCTGTTATTGGCCTCATCGACAAAACTTTGACGCTTCCAGCTTTGCAAAAGCTGTTTTGACAAACTGTTTGTTAACCGTTCCATTTATCTTCCGATGATTCAATGTACTTTAAGTACATTGTTAACTTCAATTGTATACAATGTTATAATATTATTTAGACCAAATGCTAGCAACTCTAATTAAAGTTTTGAATGAATGCTTATATGCAACTATTCAAACACGCATAAAACAAACAAACAAATAAACAATTATTACATAAATAAAAATTAATTAAATGACTAACGCCTGTTGAACAGATTCGATACTTAGGACTCCATCTTGAAAAGAGACTTACTTGGAATCCACACACAAGACTGAAACGACAAGAAACTGCTCGTAGATTCCGATTGCTACAACACTTACTTGACAAACGCTCTAAACTTCCCATTCACTACAAAAAATTAGTATACACTACAATAGTCAGACCAATTTGGACATATGGAATTGAGCTCTGGGGCTCCACCAAACAATCAAATTCTTCCCGCATCCAGTCGTTGCAATCCAAAATCCTACGTAAAATCCTTGATGCTCCTTATTACGTCAAAAATAAACTCATTCACAAAGACCTTAACTTCCCATTCGTAACAGAATTGGGCCAAAACAGATATGCGTCTTTTCATTCCAAACTCCTTAACCATCCTAACCCATTAATTCTTAATCTTTCATCCTTAACAATCCCTGATAATCCTCCGAGGCGTCTGAAAAGAAGATGGCCACGAGACCTTCTAGTTTAAATTAATGTTTGAAGTACCACCAATGGGTGGTTCCTTCCCAAGATTTTCAAGTGTATATGAAACATACTACATATTTACCTATTGTATTATTTTGTACAGTTGTAAATTACAATAAATAAACAATAAAAAAATAAAAAAAATTAAATGAAATAATTTTAATAATAACAAATAAATAAATAAGTTTAAGTATCCGTAATCGAACTTGTTGTGAATGAATGTTCACAAATTAGAAATTCCACAATCATGACCAGTACTACAATACAGAGATTAATAATTAAAATAATTTTAGACCTCAACTAATGAATAAGTAAGTTTTTGGAACTTAACTCCAGCGGACTCTGAAGAGGCTCTTCAGGCATCCTTGGATAAATGGAATGAGGAACTGAAGATAAGTTTACAAATAAACGAGAAAACGCAGAGCTTAGGATGTTGTGTAAAGGTGAACCCCTAGAACATATCGAGATTTACACGTATCTAGGGACCATAATAAGTAAAGATGGTAAAATAGGCCAGGAGGTTCTAAATCGAGTGAAGAAGGCCAATGGAGTGTACCATCAGATTTCCAAAGCTCTTATAGGCAAGCATGAAGTAAGTAGAGACGCCAAAAAACAGATATTTAAATCTGTGTTCCTCCCAGGCCTGTATGGACCATAAAGCTGGACAGCCCTCGACAAGCAAGTGGGAAGAATAACATCAGCAGAAATAAGATTCTCCTGAAGAATAGTTGGTAAGACAAGGAGGAACAGCGTCAGAAATGAAATTCGGGAGGATCTGGGTGTGAAATCAGTGCGTGACACGATGCAAGAGCAGCAACTAAAATGATACGGACACATCTGTAGAATGGACGATACCAGAAGAGTCAGGTGCTATTTAGAAGCTAGGTCGGAAGGAAGACAGCCTCGTGGCACACCCAGGTGCATGAACTCTAATTACATTGGAAAACTAGAGGCAGCAAGACACAACTAGGGACGCATCATACTGGAGATGATAAGACTAACGAGGGAGAGGGAAAAGTGAACTAGAACTGAGACTGCAACTCCACGCCTCATGGCACACATAAGAAGAAGAAGGAGAACCAATGAATAACACAAGTCCAACAACGAAAACGACCCCCACCACACCCTTATTCAAAGAAATGGGATGATATTGCAATTCTCATTAAATATACTAGTGATGTTTATAAAAAAAATATATAATCATAAAAATAATGAAAATTGGTATAGTAGCCAAGGACATCCACATCTGAACAAAACTCAAGGCTCATCTCAAAAACATAATTTATATAAATAGATGGTTCGCCGTAAGTGAATTTCAATGCGATGGTCAGGACTGAGATCACGAAGAAATAAAAAATTGTTCTCAACTATTACCGACGTTTCGACCAACAAGAAAGGGCTTCATCAGGGCTAAACAAAAGATACAAATAATGTAAAATCAATGTAAGAGTAAAAGAATAATATAGAAAACATGCATAGGTAGATGAAAAAAATGTATCAAAATAATAATAATAAAGCCTTAATGAACCCAAAGGTTCCATTCCGATAACATTAATCGTTCACTACATACATCTGTCCAGTAACACCACTCCAAACCTAAAACTACTAAATCAAATTTTTACGCAATACTCCCATCTACGTTTCGGTCAACGCCTCGGACGTTTACCCGTTGGTTCAGTTTTTATTAACATTTTAGGGATCCATACGTTACTACTAAATTCCACAGCCTTGTACGTCCATCTTATACGCCACAATGCAAAAACTTGAATTATATTTACCGAGCCTAGCTCCCTCAATTCAGCGTTTTGTAGCCTTTTCATATTCTCCGGTAAACTCATCGTTCATCGGTTTAAATATAATATTCAATAATTTATTTAGAAAAATCTTAAGCCACTGTTCCTACCTTATCGAAAGAGGCCACGTTTTGTATCCTTAAAGTGCATACGGAAGGATAATAGTTTTGAAAATTCTAACTTTTAAGTTTCTGGGCAGAAAGGGTGAGCTAAGGAATTTCGAAATCACCGAAATCGCTTCCATTTCTACTACTAACCATATATTTTTTTTATCTGTATTTGGTGCAAGTTGGAAAACCGCTCAGTACTGAATAATAATTTCAACATTTCATTGCCTAAGGATAATTTATTATATTTTTTAAATTATCAAAGTCACGTATACGAATTCAGAGTGGAAACAAATTTAAGAACCCTAGTAGTCATTAAGATTTCTCTGTTTTCCGATCTCTGCATTTCTTTGACCATGACTAGGATTTTTTTTTTCCAATTAAGATCTCAAAACAATATATTATATTCTACTTCGTTCAGTACCTGTACCGAATTTTTATTGTGTAAGATAAAAAAGTAATAAATAAAAACTTAGAAATTAGAACACCCAAATTCAGCCGGAAGGGATCCATCTTACTCATGAGAAATTAACGACCTACTGCCAATTAATTACATCACAACATCAAATAACACTCGCAACAAACGCAGAATAACCATTAGTGTCATTAAGCTAAAGCCTTCCTAATTTAAAGAGTTACTAAGCTATGTGCTTAAAAAAAAAAAGGAAATTCCATCGAACAAAGACGATGTTTTCGTTTTTTTAAATAAAAAATATCTAATAGTGATTTGGCTTTTATTGATTATAATTTCTAATCTATGACGCTAAATTGAATAAAATAGAATAATGATAAAAGAAGTAAGATTTTCTATATTTTTTATAAATATATATGAATGATTGACCGTAAATTAATTCAAAGGGATAGTCCGGACTGGATTCAAGAGAGAAGAAAATATAGTAATAAACACTTATTTATATTCTAACGACGTTTCGACCTACGTTTTTTTTTTTTTTTTTGGTCTTTATCATGGCTAAAATAAAAAAAAATACAAAGAAGCTAGAGTTAATAATAAGAAGGTACAAGAGTGATATAAAAAAATAAAACATAAAAATCCAAACTTGGTGGTATAAAAACAATCAAAACATTTGAATAACATAATAAAGACGATATAATTAAATAAAAAAAGAATTATTAACTAAACTAATAAAGTGAACTGATACATCAAAATATATTTGATTGAAAAAATCAATTAATTAAATTGAGGAGAATTTAGGAATGGGTAAAAGGTAGAAATGAGTTTAGGAAACAGGATTTCATATTATAAAAAGAATAATAAAAAATAATTAGAAAGTAATCATATAATAAGATAAAAAATAGTAATATAAGGAGAGGGGAATAGTATAGAAAATGAAAGATACCTGTTAGGTTGGAGTATGTTACTATTTTTTCATTCTTCTTGATTGCAATCCTGTCGATCTCCTCCAAATTAATCTATGGTCAATCATCTAAGTACAAGATGAGTCTGCCAAGTATTGGTAGGGGGAAGAAAAAATGGCGGCTGTTTCAAAGCGATAAAAATAACTAATTTTTCGTTCGAAACTCTATATGTTAAAAAGTAGGAACAACACAAGAAAACCTAAGAGAACAAATTTGAGAAGAGCAAATTTTCAGAAATATTAGCCCTTGAAGAGCTATTTACGTACAATAGTTCTCGAGATATAGCTTTTTAAAAAGCAAAATATCTTAAAAATCTACTGAGAGATTAGTGGTTAGTTAATTTATTTTGAGAAATCTATATCTCAGGAACTATGTGACGTACAGATGTCTATTAGCACTCAAATTAAAGCTAGTTTAATGGACAATAATGACGTTTATGACCTTTACCTTCGTAGGAATACTAGTTTTCATAATACTTGCTAAAATAAATTGATTTATAGTTGTTCGGACAATAAGTTTGATATATGAAAAACTTCATTTCAGAAACCATTAACTAATTAAATTAGAAAACTAATAGAGCTATTTACGTACAATAGTTCTCGAGATATAGCTATTTAAAAAGCAACATTTCATAAAGATGTTGCATGGGACGTAATGAAATGTCAGTAGTTAGTGAATTTATTTTGAAAGATCTCAAATACCATTTGACGAACAGATGTCTATTAGCACTCACATTAAAGCTAGTTTAACCAGCTATAAAAAAGTTATAATGTTCATCTTCGTAGAAGTAATAGTTTACATGAAATTTGCTAAAATAAATTGATTTATAGTTGTTCGGACAAATTTTCATTTGCCACATTTATATTCATATGTTAATATCATAAAAACTACTACCCGTAATAAGATAATTGTCCTAATCTACTTTATAGTAAGTTAAATTTCCTTTATTTTGAGTGTTGGCAGATATATGTTCGTCTTATGGATCCAGAAATTTTTATACGAACAACTAAAAATTAACATTTTCTAAGTTTAATTGGTTATATGATATGGCAAATAAATATGATAAAAACTACTACTCCTACAAAGATAAACATGATTAACTATTTTGTAGTAAATTTAACTATCTTTAATTGGAGCGCTGACAGACATCTGTACGTCCAATGGTCTCTGAAATGAAGTTTTTCATAAATCAAACTTATTGTCCAACAACTAACTATAAATCAATTTATTTTAGCAAATATGAAAACTATAATTCCAACGAAAGTAAAGCTCATAAACTTCTGTGTAGTCCATTAAACTAGCTTTAATTTGAGTGCTAATAGACATCTGTACGTCACATAGTTCCTGAAATATAGATTTCTCAAAATAAATTAACTAACTACTAATCTTTCAGTAGATTTTAAAATTTTGCATTTTAAAAAGCTATATCTCGAGAACTATTGGCGTAAATAGCTGTTTTAGGGCAAATATTTCAGAAAATTTACTCTTCTTTCAATAATGTTTCTCAGATTTTCAAGTGTTGTTGGTATTTTTTATGATATGAGCTCCGAATGAAAAATTAATGTTTTTTTAAGGTTTTGAAACAGCCGCCATTTTTTATTCCTACCTATACTTGGCAGACTTATGAATTTTGGCTAGTAATTATACATAGTTTTCATTAATGTAATCAAAAATTGGGGTGAGATAACTGCCTTTTTTTTCTTCCCGGTTGTTGTACTAGATGCACAGTGGATGCACCACGTGGGATCGACTTTTATTTCTGTGGCGTTCCCATGAAATGAAAACATGACCTTAAAATGGTTAGCATAGAATAGTAACCCATAGATAATCTCCCCCTACCCGGATGTCAGAATTTAGTACGAAGAGGTTCATAAAATTTAAAATAAAATAAAAAAATTCTTTATTTTACAAGCAAGGTTCCAAAGTTGACAAGACACAGCACAATATGTAGAATTAGTGTAACAAAGGTACACAGTTATGGTTCAACGATATAACGATACATAATAAGATAATAAAGAAATACGAAAACTGAGAAAATAAATTTACAAGAACTCACATCGTATTGAAGCGATGAATAGTAAAGATCTCTGCAGTAGTAAGACAGTCTTGTGAATTCGTAACTTACCTTTAGTAATTTCCAAATCATTTCTTCAACCAAGCAACACATGGTAGTAATGATAGTGATAATGACATCATCCAACCAACAAGAAAACGAAGATATTATATAGATAGTGGTAGCGATACATGTAGAGTAAAAGAAAACATCTTGTAATAGACGTAACAAGTAAAGAAAGAATTTATCGATTTTACCAAAAATCGAATTTGACATATACCACCAAACAACCGGGTTTAAGTTTTCATGAAAAATTGGCATCGAGTTGCTGGCAAGTAACGTCTGAAACGGTGTGGAGTTCAAAGGTTTAAAAACAAAAATAAATAAATACAAAACTATTAATAATAGAAGTAATTTAACCAAAATAAATGGCGTTGATGATAGGTAATGTTTTGCGCAATTAAACAAAATCAAAAAAGTACAGTAGAAGTAGGTTACAAGTACAAGCCTAATACTATTAGTTTGTAGTTTATTATGGAAGAGTAGCCAGACAGTTTTCTTACTCCTGAGGTGAAGGGGTAGAGACAGAAGACATATGATGTTATACCCGAGCTACAGGAGGAGGGTAGCCTCACTTCTTAGTGATTTATGGTCCTGGAAATAATCTATAACGTTAGGGGGGGGGAAGGGGAGTAACAATGCCAGTTATTAACGCAGCAGTATTTCATCTCTACGGCTCTTCTTCTCTAACGGCATAAGGGAATTTTTCTTTTCAATTTTTGATTACTTTAATAAAAACTATGTATAATTACTATTCAAAACTAACGAGCCTGCCAAGCATAGGTGGAGGTGTGTTAATTTGGAATGTCCTATTCTTGCAACACCCACTTCTTCTGTTCTGTTTCCCCTTACGGCACTTGTCCTCTTTTGGGTGTTTTTTTTTTAACATTTCTTAGTTTATTGGTGAGTGGTATGTCAGCCCACATTGAATCCCAACTTTTTCGGATTCTTTTCATTAAAAATGCCTTTATGTCTTTGGGCTCGTAAATTTGGAGTGGTGAAACGCTCATACATGGATTGATTTTGATTATAAAAAAAGTAAAAAAAACTGTTGTTTTTTTTTCCAAAAAAAGCAAATATTTTTTTCATAACAATTATGTAATGCCTTAGAGATTTGTTTAGAAATACTTATAACAATGAAAACGCTTTATTGATTTTTTACCTGGGGTTACGGGTGGGCTATTATAGAACAAACACAAAAATATCCTTTTATTCCTAGATTCTATGAGTTGATAGTGACTATAGGAAAACGTATAATAGTTTTCAAGATATAGCTTTTTAAAAAGCAACATTTTACAAATATTTTGTGTGGGATGTACTGAAAGATCAGTAATTAGTGAATTTATTTTGGAAAATCTATATCTCAAAAACCAGTTGACGTACAGATGTCTATTAGCACTCAAATTAAAGCCAGCTTAATGAGCTATAAAGAATTTTATGATGTTTATCTTCGTAGGAATAGTAGTTTACATGAAATGTGCTAAAATAAATCGATTTATAGTTATTCGGATAAATTTTTATTAGCAAAATTTATATTTTTTGATTATAAAAAAAGTAAAAAAAACTGTTGTTTTTTTTTTTTAACAAAGCAAATATTTTTTTCTTAACAATTATGTAATGCCTTAAGGATTTGTTTAGAAATACTTATAACAATGAAAACGCTTTGTTGATTTTTTACCTGGGGTTACGGGTGGGCTATTATAGAACAACCACAAAAATATCCTTTTATTCCTAGATTCAATGAGTTGATAGTGACTATAGGAAAACCTATAGATAACATATCCAATCGGAGTACTCATATTTCAAATAATCTCCCAGTTAAATTGGACTGACTGCAAAGTTTTGTTTATCTAGATACCAGGATAAAATGACATCCCGGGCGATTGTGAAGCTGACCAAGCAGAAAAAGCTGCAGCATTGAACCAGCTATCTGAGTGCTTTGATTGTCCCCAAACGACCACTGTCCTCTCATGACAATACAAATATTAAATAAATGGCAGGCAACTTGTACCAAGACAAGGAACAAACGAAGAGTACAGTACTTTTATAGAAGACATCAATCCATAGCTGCAGCAACGCGAAGCATTACTGGCTAAATTAAAAATCGGACACAATCGACTAACCCAATAGTACAAGAGCCCAAGAGGAGAAAAAAGGCAGTTATCTCACCCCATGTTTTGATTACTTTAATGAAAACTATGTATAATTCATGAGTCTGCCAAGTATAGGCAGAGGGAATAAAAAATGCCGGCTGTCTCAAAGCAATAAAAAAAAAACTAATTTTTCATTCGGAGGCGTATATCTTAAAAAGTAGGAACAACACAAGAAAACCTAAGAGAACGTCATTAAAGAAGAGCAAATTTGCCAAAATATGAGCTATTTAATAGAGTTATTTACGTTAAATAGTTTTCAAGATACAGCTTTATAAAAATTTTGTGTGGGACGTACTGAAAGATCAGTAATTAAAGAATTTATTTTGAAAATTTTATATCTGAAAAACCATTTGACCACGTACAGATGTCTATTAGCACTCAAATTAAAGCTAGCTTAATGAGCTATAAAGTATTTCATGATGGTTACCTTTGTAGGATTAGTAATTTACATGAAATTTTCTCAAATAAATTGATTTATAGTTGCTCGACAAATTTTCATTTGCCAAATTTCTATTCATATGTAACTATCATAAAAACTACTACCCCTAGGAAGATAAGTGTCATAAACTACTTTATAGTAAGTTAAATTTCCTTTATTTTGAATGTTGGCAGACATATGTACGTCTTATGGGTCTAGAGATATATTCATTCAAAAATCCAACATTTTATATGATCAACTAGAAATTAACATTTTGTGAGTTTATTTTGTCAAATATCATAAAAACTATCTGTATATCTGTACGTCCAATGGTTTCTCAAATCAAGTTTTTCGTAAATCAAACTTATTGTCCGAACAACTATAAATCAATTTATTTTAGAAAATATCATGAAAACTATAATTCCTACGAAGGTAAAGGTCATAACCTTATATATGGTCCACTAAACTAGCTTTAATTTGAGTGCCAATAGACATCTGGACATTACATAGTTCCTGAGATATAGATTTCTCAATATAAATTAGCTAACTACTAATCTTTCAGAGGATTTTTAAAAAATTTTGCTTTTTAAAAAGCTATATTTCGAGAACTATTGGACGTAAGTAGCTCTTTTAGGGCTAATATTTAAGCAAATTTACTCTTCTTTAAATAATGTTCTCTTAGATTTTCTAGTGTTGTTGGTAGTTTTCAAGATATAGAGCTCCGAATGAAAAATTAGTTTTTTTGATCGCTTTTTTTAGCCGCCATTTTTTATTCCCCCTACCAATACTTGGTCGACTCATCATTTTCGATTATTAATTATACATAGTTTTCATTAAAGTAATCAAAAATTGATCTGAGATAACTGCCTTTTTTCTCCTCTTGGGCTCTTGTACTATAAGGGAATACTAAGTTAAAATACAAACCGACAGTTGTAAAATACAACACTCTAGTATGAACTATTGCTATCATATCAGCTGATATATTCTAGTCTAGACATGATGATATTAGGAATGTTCCCGAGAGGCCAGTCAGTAAGCACTGGCAAACATCCCCCCCCCCTCCCCACCGCTGTGGATTGCCTTATACTATATTCTATAAAGGAATTTTTACAAATGGCTGATGAAGAAATTCTTTGTAAACTTTCCCTACCATTAGCTATTATTCTATTATGTTTCCTATACGAATTAATTCCTTCGGCAGGATCCAATTAGCGGACTGCGACCATGGTTGTGGAACGATATTGAACCGGTAATGGAACACCTGCCGCTAACTAATAAACACGAGGGAAGTGCTTGATGAATGTAAACGAAGCACTAAACGAAATTGATACAGTTAAGGGCTGCTGTAACGTAGGCCAATTGTGGTCCAGGCTGTCTTGCCCCCCCCCTTACCACCACAACCCTCTCCTGCTTTAACTGCTAACTGAATAATACGTTCCAATTACTGCACCAGATGTGTATTATTGTATTTATTTATACAGCATTCGCTATTAGATAATAACCCTATATAAATAGAGCCAATCTCCGAACATCAAACATTATTATTTTTATATATGTATATATAGTGGACCGTAAAGATTTAAATATAAGTAGACAGCATACTGATCAATCCGTGACTGGACAAATATAAGTTACATATTTTTACATTATATAATATAATACATTATGTATTATATAATATAATACATAGATAATTTTTTTTTCCTTCCACAGTTTTCTTTTACAATTAATACCAGTCTACAAACTAACTACAAGTTTTTCGATTTATTCCTTTTCTTTTTCTTTCCCTCCCATTTCACAACCCCTATTTCATTTGATCAACAAATTCCCCTATATAACAAATATTAAAATAATAACTAAAACAACAAATAAGATATGCGATGCATCCATGACATCCCACTTCTGGATAAACTCCCATACTCATTAATTTCCATCATGTGGTGGTGTATGATTCCTAGGGAGTCAAGTATTATATTCTCT
Organism: Halyomorpha halys; assembly: GCF_000696795.3. NCBI lineage: Eukaryota > Metazoa > Arthropoda > Insecta > Hemiptera > Pentatomidae > Halyomorpha > Halyomorpha halys. The sequence continues at coordinate 1,266,508 of NW_027104816.1, read as the reverse complement.
GTCATCCTAGCCACGTCCTGGACATCGACCCTGAGCTCCTCCATGAAGCTCCTAGTTGTGCTGGGAATCGTTCCACGGGCTCCGAACCAGAGGCCTCTCACGTTGAAGTCTCGTTCTCCGAAGCTCTCACGGAACTTCTCCTTGAGGAAAGGGATACATTTATCGTAGATTTCCTTCTTTTCCCTATCTACCTTATTTGCCTGGTCAAGGTCGTTATTTTCATATCTCACGGTGGGATCCAGAATGATTGCCGACTTCCCCTTCTTAGGGAAGGCAACAATATCCGCATATCTTGTGGATCCATCCGTATCTACGCAGTAGGCCTCGTCAAAGCAGGAAAAATCTCTTTCTTTTAGGAGCTTCATTAACTCGTATTTCACTCTATGATGTCGGCGTGTTATGAGGTGGGAGTTGTTGGGGCATTTCCGCAGTAAACTATTTTAATGTCCGACGTTTCGCCCCACTTTGCAGGGGTTCATTCATATTATTATTTTTACTATCGTTAGGAGCTTTATTTTTTCTTACAGACATTTTTGATCAAGTTATTGATACATACAACTGTATTTACATTAAAATACATCAAGGAAATTTCATGTAAGATTATTATAGTATGATACAGGCTCATAGAGAAATCATCCATCGGTAGCACTCTAATAATATTTATACATTCGAAAGTCTCCAATCCATCTTCTTTTCAAGCGCTGCGGAGGATTGTTAGAAATGGAAGAGAAAGCAAGGTTAGAAACCAGTGGCTTTCGGTGGTTACATAGTTTACAATAGAAGGATTGATATCTGGTTCGGGCTAGATCGGTTAAATATTAAATACTCTAAGGTCTTTATGGATTATTTCATTTGTGAAAAAGTAAGGCGCATTGATAATTCTACGAAGGATTGGATATGAGAAGAATCCGAAGCTCTAAAGTTCAGCTCCTTATGTCCAGATAGGCCTTATTATAGCTGTGAAGATCAGTATTCTTTATAATGAATTGGAAGTTTAGACCGTTTGTCTAGTAAGTATTGAGTCTAGTAAGCGGTCGGAATCGACGAGCAGTTTCCGGTATTTTCAGTCTTGTGTGAGGATTCCAGGTTAGTCGTTTGTACACATGAAGTCCAAGGAATAAGTGGGGTATTATTAAAGGATATTGTAGGGGAAGAGGTCATGGGTTTACGTCGAAGGGTAAATGTGATTTGGTAGGATTTATTAGAATTTATTTTAATCCTCCAGTTTTGGCACCATTCTTTAAGGGGTGGGATTGGAGGGTTTGGGATACAATGTAAGTATCACTGACAATAGGCATGTGTCATCGGCATACGTGGTGAGGATTGGGTTAGGATGGGTTGGAATGTCAGCTGTGAAAACTGCATAAAGGATAGGACCAAGGATACTACCCTGAGGTACACCAGCAGACTGACGGAATAGGGATGAATAA
>NW_027104816.1:1262563-1263845 GCF_000696795.3 Halyomorpha halys | reverse complement strand
ATATGGGATGTAATTAGGTGATAACCGGGAGCTTTGCGGGTAGGTAAATTCTGAATGATGTTGGATATTTCTGAAGGATGAAATGCTTTAGGAGGAAGGGTCATTTGGAGTGAAATGTTTAATTCTTCTCCAATGTATTCGATGTGGGTTGGATTAAGAATGTTTTTGAAAGGTGCTGACCGAATACCTGAGTTTTATCATCGTCCGATTTAAAAGCAATATTAAAACTTGATTTAAAAAAACTAAATCTATCATCAGCTATAAAAAAAAAGTAATAAGATACAAATCATTCTATAAAAACTATTAAATCATTATGTTACAATATAAAAGGGATATTTTTGATTTAAAGTAACCAACCAATTTTTTATAATTTTAATTTGTATTAATGCCGTACTGTATTAATCTGTAACTCCTTACCTAATTAACTAGACTTTTCTACTTTTTACTATCACTAACCTATATATGAAATATGTAGTAAGGGAAATTAGTGCAATAGTGAAAAATTTCGAATCGCAGTTTTCGACGGGAATACAGAATAAATTGAACATTCTAACACTTCTGAAAATAAATACAATTATTTTTCTAAAAATTGATATTCCTAATATATTTGTAAAGCTTTAACATTATTAATAGTAGTAAAAATTAATGAATTTTTACTACTATTTATGTCATAAAAAAGTCTGATGTAAAAGTAAATTAAAAAATTCATCTTTAAATTTCTATTTTGTTATTAGATTAGAATAGAATGCTATGTTAGAAATAGTTAATATAAATAAGAAGTTTGTTTTACGCTTCAACTAAATTAGTCAAAGGTAAAGACCTTCATTGACGTGGCTACTGTTGCGTCAATCATATTTACGTTCCGGAAACACGTCAAAATGTATTTATTTTTGTAGTAGATCGGGGCCCGAAATAGAACCAGAGTTGAGCAATGTATGCACGGGACGAATCAATATTATACTCCCTATGTAATCATAGACGAAACATTTCCGATTAATTTAATTTAATTTTTTTTTTAGTTATTTATTTAATGTAATTTACAACTGTACAAAATAATACAATAGGTAAATATGTAGTATGTTTCATATACACTTAAAAATCTTGGGAAGGTACCACCCATTGTACCTTCAAACATTAATTTAAATTAGAAGGTCCCGTATCCATCTTCTTTTCAGACCCCTCGGAGGATTATCAGGGATTGTTAAGGATGAAAGATTAAGAATTAATGGGTTAGGATGGTTGAGGAGTTTGGAATGAAAAGACGCATATCTGTTTTGGGTCA
>NW_027104816.1:1258505-1261988 GCF_000696795.3 Halyomorpha halys | reverse complement strand
TCAGGTCGAAACGTCGGCATAAAATAAATAAATATTGTTTTGTTTATTTATGTTGTTCTTTGCTGACCGCACCCCCCGATAAACTTCTTCAAGCATTAATCTACGGTCAACTATCTACATCTCATTATAAATCAGTTTTAACACAATCCCCCCATCTACGTTTCGGTAAACTTCAGTGTTTATTAAAATTTTGGGGATCCGCTCGTTACTAAGCCCTTCAACCTTACACGGCCATCTTATACGCCGCAAAGCTATGCCTTGAAGTATATTTACCGCGTGTAGGTCCCTTAATTCAGCGTTGTTTAATATTCTAAATTCTCCCGTTAGTTCATCCCTTTTCGGTCAGAATATTTTGAGTAACACTCAAAAACCTTAAGTAACACATTTTCAGAAACCTTAAGGGGCTGTTCATGCCTTAGTGTAAGAGGCCACGTTCCGAATCCATAAAGAACAGTCGGAAGGATAATGGTTTTGTAAATTCTAACTTTTACATATAACTAAATCTCTTATTTTAAATTTGCGCCATGAAGCAGTCCCCACCTATAGACCCAAACGGGGGACTAGTTTACCTCCAGATAATGAGCGTTTTACCTCAGTAGGATCCACGACTGTTTAGTGGACTAAAACATATGTAACTAGGACATTCATTGCTACGTCACACCCTCCAGCAAGCCTGGGGGACCGTTCTCATTGTAGGTCAGCGAGTCCATTGGACTTAGCCGAGAGGAACTTCCGAGGAATTTCCACCGACCATCCCCACATCCACCATCCGTGGTACGCTCTCCAACGTGGCAATGACCCCGCGCGATAGATTATTTATAACAAAAATATTAAACAAAAATTAAAAAAAAAGTAGATCTATTCATGATAAATTTCAACCACCAGATCTTTCCCTAATTAAGAGTACCCATTTCATGAAGCTGAGGATCCACAGGGTTGACTCACAGCTACAAGAACAGAATAAATAATTATCTGTCACAGCCGGATTAGAATCCGTTCCTTGAAGTTAGTACCATAGTGCCTTACCACTGAGCCACACTTCTCGTATTTAAACTATTAACTGCAAATTGTATATATGAAAATTTAGTCATAGTTTTATTTAGATATATGGTTAGAATTCTTATATTATCACATATCTATGTTTCCTAGGAACATTTCATAATATTTGTGACAATTTTTTTTTAGCATATTAAAATTATTCTACGCGTGTTGTTTCTGTATTTTATTGTAATTAATTAAATATTTAAAAAAAAAATGTTTTACTTCATATTTCACATTTTTAATTGGTGCTTTTTTTTTTGTAAAATACAAAGTGATCTTTAATTTTTTTTTATTTATTTGTTGATATTCACAACTGTATAAAAAAAATATAACCAGTAAATTTGATCATAATGACATAATGATATGATACAGGATGTAGAGAAACTACCCAGTAGTAGAACTCTAAAAACAGTTTAAAATATAAAGTCACGAGGCCTTCTCTTTTTTAATTAAAAAAAATAATCCACTGATTTTTAAAATCAATAAAAAAATACTACCCAGATATTTCTTGATGGTTTAACGGCCTAAAATAAACATGTAATGCTACGAAAGCATATGAGCTATGTCCTCAAAATCTAATTTTTCCCTAATTAAGAGTACCCACTTCATGAGGCTGAGGATCCACAGGGTTGACTCACAGCTACAAGAACAGAATAAATAATTATCTGTCACAGCCGGATTAGTATCCGATCCTTGAAGTTAGTACCATAGTGCCTTACCACTGAGCCACACCTCTTCTCGTATTTAAACTATTAACTGCATATTGTATATATGAAAATTTAGTCATAGTTTTATTTAGATATATGGGGGGTAGAAAGTTCTTATATTTTCACATATCTATGTTTCCTATGAATATTTCATGATATTTGTGACAATTTTTTTTTAGCATATTAAAATTATTCTACACGTGTTGTTTCTGTATTTTCTTGTAATTAATTAAATATTTAAAAAAAATTATGTTTTACTTCATATTTCACATTTTTAATTGGTGTTTTTTTTTTATTTTTTATTTTAATACAAAGTGATCTTTAATTTTTTTTTTTATTTATTTGTTGATATTTACAACTGTATAAAAAAAATACAACCAGCAAATTTGATCATAATGATATGATACAGGATGTAGAGAAACTACCCAGTAGTAGAACTCTAAAAAAGTTTACAATATAAAGTCACAAGGCCATCTATTCTTTAATTTAAAAAAAATAATCCACCGATTTTTCAAATCAATAAAAAAATACTACCCAGATATTTCTTGATGGTTTAACGGGCTAAAATAAGAATGTAATGCTACGAAAGCATATGAGCTGTGTTCTCAAAATCTTATTTTTCCCTAATTAAGACTATCCACTTCATGAGGCTGGGGATCCACAGGGTTGACTCACAGATACAAGAACAGAATAAATAATCATGTGTCACAGCCGGATTAGAATCCGGTCCTTGAAGTTAGTACCATAGTGCCTTACCACTGAGCCACACCTCTCGTATTTAAACTATTAACTGCATATTGTATATATGAAAATTTAGTCATAGTTTTATTTAGATATATGGGTAGAATTCTTATATTATCACATATCTATGTTTCCTAGAAACATTTCATGATATTTGTGACAATATTTTTTTAGCATTTTTAAATTATTCTACACGTGTTGTTTCTGTATTTTATTGTAATTAATTTTAAAACATTTATATGTTTTACTTCATATTTCATATTTTTAATTGGTCCTTTTTTTTATTTTTTTTTTAAAACATTTATATGTTTTACTTCATATTTCATATTTTTAATTGGTCCTTTTTTTTATTTTAATACAAAGTAATCTTCTTTAATTTAACAAAAATAATCCACCGATTTTTAAAATCAATAAAAAAATACTACCCAGATATTTCTTGATGGTTTAACGGCCTAAAATAAACATGTCTAGAACTCTAAAAAAGTTTACAATATAAAGTCACAAGGCCATCTATTCTTTAATTTAACAAAAATAATCCACCGATTTTTAAAATCAATAAAAAAATACTACCCAGATATTTCTTGATGGTTTAACGGCCTAAAATAAACATGTCGTGCTACGAAAGCATATGAGGTATGTTCTCAAAATCTTATTTCTTTCAACGTATGCACCAATAACGTCTATGGACATGAAACTATCCTCAAATAGATAAGAACGATTCTATGAGAAATTAAATCCAAATATCCTTTAAAATTAAATTTATTTATTTTTGTTACAACCGTCATTGAACAAATTTAAAATCTGCATATAGTATTTAATCTATTTTTAAGCTTTTTTAACTTGATCCTAAACAAGACAATGATAACCCATAACGTTTTAAAAAAAAATTTATATTTTTTTATTTTATTTTATTTATTTATTGATATTTACAACTGTATAAAAAAATACAACAAGTAAATTTGATCATAATGACATAATGATATGATACAAGATG
>NW_027104816.1:1247699-1256150 GCF_000696795.3 Halyomorpha halys | reverse complement strand
ATATACCTATGTAATTTCATTATACTATCTGAAAATTTGTAAACGCTCGCCAGATAAAAATCTCACTAGATGAACCATGTAATTATTCTTAGGGGACATATGTCCCAGAATAAAGTTATTTTTTCATTTCATTTCATTTTCATTTCATTTCAATATCTGCGTAATGTGTGTTTAAGTGTTTAGTGTCAGTTTTATAGTTTACTGTGTTTTGTATGTTTTTTGTTATGTATATAGCTTCTAGATATCTTCTGTTTTTTGTATTTCGTGCTGTATCTATTATTTTTGTGTTTTCAAAGTTGAATTCGTGGTTCAGTTTTATGCTGTGATAGGCCAGAGCTGTGCAATTTATATTTTTAGTGTTTTTACAATTGGTGATGTGTTGCTTAATCCTAGTTTCTAGTTTCACCAATATATACTTTTTCACAATTTTTACAATCTACCTTATAAATTGCGTTTAGTTTTTCCATCTTATAAACTTTGTCTTTCATGTTTGACAGCTTATTTTGTAATTTATTATTGTTGTATAAACCGGTTCTGATATTTGTATGGCCATACTCTTTCAGTGTTTTTTAAATTTTATTTGTAAGTCCTAGTATGTATTGTAGTTTTAAAAGAATTGACTCATCAGACTTCCTAGAGGGATAATCCAGATTAAAAGTAAGTGATATATATTTTTTAAAGGTTTTTTTTTTTTTGTAACTATCAATGGATCTGCCAAGACACAACTTATCGAACTTACCCAAACAATCCCGCTATATTTACGTCATACTAGCAGACTCAAATTCTAGATTATTACCAAGTTCTCACATTATACTGATTTATTTTGAACTATATTTGAATCACGAAGAATAAGTAGATAACATTGTATAACAATGACAAAGACGAAACACTATTATGATTTATTCGGCTGAGTGAACCCTGCAACCAATTCCTCGGCCATCGATAATCCTTGACTGGAACAATGGGAACAATCCCAGTCCAGCATTATCCATTTGTAATCTTCCTCTCCATTGGTCAGGAAAATGCTCATTTCCTTGCTCCAATCCAAGGACACGACACACATTACTGATTGATAGTTACAAAATTAACTGCTAGCATGGACTATCGATTTAATTTTAAGAGATAAATAATTATAATTGTTCAATAAATATAATATTCGCAGTTCAGAAATTGAGTCGATCATTTCAAAAGTAAACTAATAGTATATAATAAAATAAAATACATTAATTATTATTATGTCATAAATCAACATATGTATAAATCAAGGGTATTTTTTATAATTAATGACTTTTGACTCCTGTAAGTGTGTCAAATATGCCTAGCGAAGTATCAAAATAACTCCCAAATCTGGCGCAAAGTGAGTTAACATTAACGCTGAACTATTTTTTTATTAAACATAAGAAGATGTAAAATATAGTATAGGAAATATAGGAAGACATAAAATAGTATGTCTTAATATAATTATATAAGGAAGGAAGACATAAAATAGTATGTCTTATTTTATACTAATACTATTTTATGTCTTCCTTCCTTTTACTAATATGTAATTTCTTATCACTTTATTTTTACATAATATTTATCCTATCTTAATAAGGTAATTGTATCTTATTGTTGTAATATTCTCAGTTTTATTTTTTTTAATATCTTTTTAGCCCAGATGAAGCCCTGCAAAGTGGGGCGAAACGTCGAACATTAAAATAGTTTTAAGCTATTTCTTCTTTTTTTGACCGCAACCTTGACCATCTTCATATATATAAATCTTTACTGTCAACTATATATACATATATATTTTTTTATAACAGTTACATAAAAGTACATCTAGTAAACTTTATTGTTTACATTTGTTATTGATTATAATAGTTTGGAAAAGATATGTAGAGAAACTTCCCATTAGTAGCACTCTAATGAAGTTTTTTTTACATTATTAGGTCTCGTGGCCATCTTCTTTACAGGCGTTTTAAAGGATTGTCAGGAATGGAAGAGGAAGCAAGGTTAGAAACTCATGGGTTTGGGTGGTTAGGAAGTTTAAAATGGAAGAAATGATATCTGGTTCGGGCTAGATCGGTTACATATGGGATTGAGATCTTTCCTTTGATTTTATTTCTGACAAAGGAGCAAAAAACCTCAAGTTTCGAAATATTTTGGATTGCAAGGATTGGATACGAGAGGAATATGAAGGTTAAGTGGAGCCTCAAAGCTCAACTCCGTATGTCCAGATTAGCCATATTAGAGTCATGTAGATCAGCCTTTTATAATGAGTTTAGACCGTTGGTCTAGTAATTGCTGTGTTTATAAAACATACATATTTATAAAAAAATTAAGGGCAGAATGTTAGCAGGAACCAGATGATTCTAAAAAAGCTTTTGTTGTAGAAAAAAATAATTGGGCCAGTGATTATGGGGTTGTGTATGTCAGTGAGACATGGACTCTAACGAATGAAAATAGAAGAGCTCTACTGGTTTGGGAGAGAAGATTCCTAAGAAAGATCTTTGGAGCCGTTAAAGAGGAGCACAGGTGGAGAATTAGAAGCAATGACGAAATAAAGGAATTGTAAGCAGAGCCTGAAATCCTCTGTGTTATTAAGAAGAGCAGGCTAAGAAGGTTGGGACAAGTGTAAAGGAGCCCTGCAGGCTACCTAAAAGGATGCTAAATGATGCAAAAGGAGAAAAAGGAAAAGGGGCAGACCCAGGCGTCGGTGGCTGGATGATTTGAGAGAAATGGGAATTGAAAATTGGAGGAGTCTCGCTGGAGACCGCGAGGCATGGGAAAGCCCAGGTCCTACAAGGGCTGTAGCGCCCAACAGTGAGTGAGTGAGTGACATATTTATAAAAAACTAAATAACAATAAATAGTTACTTTATTATAACAAAAATGTTTAAAATATAATTGTATATATGATTCCCCTTCAAAACATGTACTGCGCATGCTCAGTACAGCCCTTTATAGTCAAAAGTAGTTATTGGAACAAACCCATTATTAAAATAATGGCATTCATAAAGCCACAAATTACTATACGATAGGAGATGCAATGAAGCCTTATCCTTACTACGAAGCAAGCTGGGAATTTCTTAACCCTATTAGGACAAGAGATAGCCTGAGGGAGTAGGGATCTCTCCTATTAATCTGGCTTAGTACTTATTGGGTCCACTTTAATTTACATATCTCTACAAGGCCCTCCTAGCTAGTGACTGGATTTGAAGGGACCACGTCGGGCTTCATCTCCAAAAACACTTTACCATCCAGCCGTATCTTTTGTTTTTCCTTTTAAGTCATAGTAATTTTTTTCAAAATGTTATAATTTATATCGAGTGCGGATTAGTAGAACTGAAGTTATTAATACTAATAGATAGTATTAATATTCAATGTTAGGTCCTCGACGAAATTGGATTTAACTAAGGTCTCTAGCTCAAGTTTTCGGGGTAACCGTAAACATGAGCTTAGAAGTGGCCATCATGATTGGCATTGCAAACTAACTGAATGTAATACAAGTTCCTAAAACTATATTAATATTGATCAGATATTCTATTTAAGGAATTTACTAGTAGAATAAATACAATAAAATCGAACCCTAAGGTTCGATACCGACGTATATTTTTCCCTTCTGCATTAAAGGAGGACTAAAGTGAAATGAATAATAGTGTATTATTTTGGGATTAGGTTCCTTTAGAACAATTATAAAGGTAATTTTAATTTTACAATAACTTATATTGGCCAAAATCATCACTGACTTTCATAATATCAGATTACATTGGTGAAGAAAAAGATAGTTCAATAGAAGGGTTTTAAACGAGGGAAGGGTCGGTACATGACGTATGTTAGTGGGAATGGAGTTCCAGTGTTATACAGCTTGGGTAAAAAATGATTTATCAAAGGCAGCAGTTCGGTGAGGTGGAGGATAGATGTCAGATGAATGGGACCTGGTAGTACAGGATTGGACTGAGAATTTGAATGGAAGGTTTTCTAGGATACATGAAGGGCGCTGAGTACTAATTACTTGGAATGGAAGAGAAGCTAGGAAATAACAGAAGAAAACGAAACCGTAATGCAATCGGGACAGATCTGTTGATCTCGTCTTGGTATTAATTTATTATTAATATATTATATTAAGTTATTCGTAAAATGGTTTAGTACTCCGTATATATAAAAAAAAAGCTGTACCACTACAACCGATGAAGTACTATTACTAGAGCAACGGTTGTGCAAAGGTGGTTTGGTCAGAATCGCGCTCGACCACTAAATTAATTAACCCAATTAAGGGCATTTACTTTCTGAGACCAGAGTGACTCCGGAGGGCTGCTGAATTACTATAATAAAACAGAAAATAGAACCCAGGGAGGGTCAAGCGTGCAGTACTTTCTAAAGAAGTATTGTTATTAGACCAAAGGTTCTACAGGGAGGAGATCCATTTATATCACGCAAAACCGCCATACTTTTCCCTAATTAAGGGAAACACCAGCTAATTAAGGGATAACAGGGTGTTAACAGGGTGATTGGACCCACAGGGTTGACTCATGGCTACAAGACACAGCATTGATTATTTATACATACATATATATATATATATATATTAAATTCGTTCATTAAGCCCTATAAGACTATTTCAATGAAAATAGACCCTAGCTTATGTCATTGAAAACTTATGTACATTAATGCACAGAGTTTAATCAAAATCATCGAAAAAGTTGCAGTCATATTCCAGGCATATGCCCGCGGTAAATATGTAATTTCTGTTTAGGACGACTTTTCGTTTTTGAGCTGAATTGTTCACAGCTAAGTAGAATTGTTGGCACACATACTATTTTGCGAGACTAGGTTTTTTGGACTCATGTTCCAACTTAACGACTGAGAAGCAATTTGCATGTTTTGCATTGCAAGTAAGCACGTTGAATGTTTCACTCTAAATTCATGATAGGTATTGTCAAATATTTTTTTTAGTCCTGATGTCTATACATATTTTTTCCATATTGGTAGACAAGTCCCTCTTAATTTTAGTTGAGAGAAAAAAAATTGTATCAATAATATTTGCCACATAAGTATTTTTACGACTATGATGTCACTGATCATATTAGGATGTAAATACTATTGTAATTTAATAAATATGATTTTAAAGCAAAATATAATATGTAAAGTAATAATAACAATAATAAAGACTTAGCAAACCCGAAGGTTGGATGCCAATACCACCGATCGTTTTCTACATATATCTGTCCTGTGACGCCACTCCAAACCAAAATCTACTAATAAATCAGTCTTAGCACAATCTACATTTCGGTCTACCTCTAGGCTGAGATTGATTATGACCTCAGTCCATTCATAATTATTATTATTAATGAATCTCTAATAATTCCAACTCTAATCAGTGAATATTTTATATGAATATTTCCCTTCATAAAAATAATAATGAAGGCCTAACGAACCCGAAGGTTCGATGCCGATACCACTAAACGCTCTCTACATACATTCCAGTGATCCCCCTCCAAACCCAATTCTACTAAATCAGTTTTAATGCTAGCCTCCCATCTACTTTTCGGACTACCCCTCGGCCGTTATCCGTCGGTTCAGTGTTTATTAAAGTTTTATAGATCTGTTTGTTAGCAAATCCCATCATCTTATTCACCGCAATGCTATAACTTGAATTATATGTCAATTTAGTCCAGCGTTGTATTGCCTTCTAAATCTTCCCGTTAATTCATCCTTTTACGGTTCCAACATTTTATATAATACTTAATTTTCAAAAACCTTAAGTCGCTGTTCATCCCTTAATGTATGTATAATTAGTTGCATGAATTTCTGTCAGTACCCATAATCTTATACTTGGAGCTCGATACTTGTCCTCTTAATAGGATGTGTAATTTTTGTTACTTTTGTAAAATATCTAGTGACCTTGAGAAATTTAGATAGCCCACCTAGGGTGTATTATTTATTCTTGGTTCATATAAACGATTTGAATGTGTTAGTATTATAGAATAAGAAAAGTGGAATATATAACTAACTCTGTACAGGAGTTGCAACATAAATATATATAAATAATAACAATAAATTACAGAGAAGCATATAGCAACACATATTTCCCGAGACATGCTTTGACATTAACACGCGCTTCGAAATTAAACAGGAATATCCCTAGTATGAGAACAAGCAACAAGAACTTCCCTTCTTAGGACGCTTGTATCTACCAACATACCACAAGAGAGAGCAATGATGGTGCGCAGAAGACTTCAACGCGCACCCACAAAAGGCTTATTACATTGCCGGTCAAGTTTCCTAATACAGGCCGACCAAACGGCTCTAATCTCTAATCGCTACTGACAGGCCTAAGCCCACATGGTCAGGGCCAACATCGGTTCCCGTCCCATGAGAGCGGCTCAGGCGGCTCCAATCCTTATCTAGCACAAGACAAGTGGTTGTCTCCAGTGAATAATAATCCAGGATACTGTTCGGAAGAATTATTAGAACCAGTTAGTACATTCCAATCGAACCATTTTGGACAGCATAATAACAATACCTTCAAAAAAAATAATAACAGAATTTCAGTGATATTGGAAGATTGTTGATTGACCGTTTGTAAAATATAAAAGGAAGATAGTAAAAAAAAAATCAAAGATATTTTTTTAAAAATATCTTATGGGGCAAATTCATTCGCAACTGTATACAGAAAGTTGGAAAAAGAGAGAAAACTTTATTAAAAATGTTTTGCTCCCCAACTTCATTGGGTTACCTCATACACAGCATACTTATGACTAGTGAAGCATAATTTTTTTTATAACCCTATTAATATAAATAGTTACAAAATAATTTTATTATTTATAATAATAAAACTTTCTGCATTATGTACTAAATTTATTGTTTGTTTTTATTGTTTATTATTTCTTCCCTTACACATTTTAATATCTTCTTTTTTTTTTTCTAGCTCTTTATCGTTCTTTAAATGTGTTTAAGTTTTCCACTATTTCATTCTAAATTTTTTTTTTGCCATTACACATAAAAGTAAATTTAATTAAAAAGTATAAAAATTATATAAACTTTTCAAATATATTTAAAAAAATATATAAACATACATAGAACCCAACATTGTACTCTCCATTTACAATCTATTAATATATACAAAAATTAAAATAAAATAAATCAGCATATTAATCTAAAAGTAATAAATATAAAATTATACAAATAAGTAATACAAAGAATCGAAAACATAAAAAGCAATAGAAATAGAAATAATATAAAAGTAACGATATAAATAAAATTAATATAAAAGTAATAAAAATATTTATTTAAAAAAATTAATAAATATAAAATTATATAGGTATATAAAATAAATTAGAAATAAAATGTGCAATATATGCATGCCCTCCACTGAGACATCACCATCCTTATTACTTACCATGAATGTAATAGTAGATGATTCCCATACACTGCATATATGAAGTAGGAAAAAGTTATAAAACTATTTTGAATGGAAAGGTCGACTTACAGAAAACTGATTTTTTCGCCGTTCATGAAAATCAGGGATAAACTACTTAGTACATCAAAGCTCGATTTTGCAAAAAAAAAAAAAAAATTAAATTTTCAATAGGAACATTGTTTTAGTAAATTTATTTTTCTATTAAACATACTAATACAGATATAAAATGAAAAGTTTGTAATACTAGCTAACTTAGCGATTTTTATTGTGTTATTTTAATGCGATATTGATAGGAATCCAATTGGTACAAGAGCAAAAGAGGAAAAAGGTAAACTATATATAAAAAAGGTAAACTATTTTTTATCACGATGAATGGAAAATGGTCCGGGTGCGGTAAAAAAAAACTCAAATAGTAGAATTATACTATTTTATTCAGCCAACGTTTCGCCCCACGTTGCAGGGCTATAAAAGATACAAAGACTATAGTTTCAAAAAGGAAAAAAAAAAAAACAAGTTTAAAATAACAGGGGTATAAAATGTAAATACGTAAGATATAATAAAAAAAATTAAAGGTTATAAATAGTAAATGAAAAGGGTAATAGTAACAGATAGATAAGAGAAGAAATATATAAAAGAAAGTACAAATAGAGAGATGAAAAAAGAAAGAAAAAAAAAAACAAATCAAATGATGAGACAGAATGCATACCTGTTTTGACGGCAGTCAAAAAACAAAATGACCGTTGGTATTCGGAGGAGTGGGGACGGCGGTATTGCCACAATAACGAAAATAATTTGTTAAGTAAACATAGTAAAAAAAAAATATTTAAATTAGGTGAACATTAAATGGTAATATACAATGTGTATATAATGGTGGGATACAATGTGTGTAAGTAATTAAGAAACAAAATATACCAAATGAGCGGGGATACAGAAAAGTGTAAAATATAATAGAAAATTAATAATAAAGTAATTAATATAAGTACACTTAAGAAGATAACATGAATATAAATTAAAATATAGATACATGAATATAAATGAAACAGGAAGGAT
>NW_027104816.1:1240832-1247633 GCF_000696795.3 Halyomorpha halys | reverse complement strand
TTAAAAAAAAAAGTGAGAATTTAGAAAAACAAGAATAAAAGATATGCCAAGAAAATGGGCTTCTGAAAAGCAGAAAAAAGTGAAAAAAAAGCCCTGACGATGCCCTGCAACGTGGGGCGAAACGTTGGCTCAATAAAATGGTATAGTTCTACTATTTGAGTTTTTTTTTTACCGCACCCGGACCATTTTCCATTCATCTATACACACGGTCAATCAATAATCTTCCAGTATTTTTTATCACGTATCGGCCACTAAGGACCACGGGAATATCATTGGTTAGTCTTCTTAGGGAGTCTTGATTTTCTTTCTTCCTATCGCAGCTTCATGATCCTCTACTGCCTTTCTTTTCTTTCTTCGGACCACTTTGTACCTATTTATTTTCCTCTTCCAATATTGGTGAGATTTTTTAATATTTTCCAATACTATCTTGGTCTTTATCTAGATAGACGATATCTGAAATTTTAAGTCTCTTTAACTCCTCTCTCATTTGCCCCGTGTGTCCTCCCATGTTTTGTAGCTAAAACTTTTTTTAAAGATCTTTTTTTTATTACTTTAATGGAAAGTATGCATAATTACTGGTCAAAAGTTGCTGACTCTACCAAGTAAACGATAAAAAAATTAATTTTTCATTTGTAGCTCCATATCGTTTAAACTACAAACAACTAAAGAAAATCTAAGAGAACATCATTTAAATAAGAGTAAATTTTCTGAAAAATGAACCCTAAAACAGGTATCTACGTTTAAAATTTGCCGAAATGTAGCTTTCGAAAAACTACATCCAAAAAACCATTCAACGTACAGATATCTATTAGTACTCAAATTAAAGCTAGTTTAATGGGCTATAATGAAGTTCCAGGACTTTACCTTCGTAGGAATAGTAGTTTTTATAATATTTGCTAAAGTAAATAGATTTATAGTTGTTCGGGCAATAAGTTTGATTTTTGAAAACTTCATTTTAGAAACCATTGGACATACAGATGTCTACCAGCGCTCAAATTAAAGCTAGTTAAATTTACTACCAAGAAGTTAAATGTTTATCTTTGTAGGAGTAGTAGTTTATATGATATTTGAGGAAATAAACTCACAAAATGTTAATTTGTAATTGTTCGTATAAAATGTTGGATTTTTGAAAAAATATATCTCTAGATCCATAAGACGCACAAATGTCTCCCAACACTCAAAATAAAGGAAATTTAACTTACTATGAAGTAGTTTATGACACTTATCATCGTTGGGGTAGCAGTTTTTATGATATTCACATATGAATATGAATTAGGCAAATGAAAATTTGTCCGAACAACTATAAATCAATTTATTTTAGCAAATTTCATGTAAATTATTACTCCTACGAAGATAAACATCATGAACTACTTTATAGCTCATTAAACTAGCTTTAATTTGAGTGCTAGTACACATCTGAACGTCAAATGGTTTTGAAGATATAAATTTTTCAAAATTAATTCACTAACTACTGATCTTTCTTTACGCCCAATACAACATTTTTATGAAATGTTGCTTTTTAAAAAGCTATATCTCGAAAACTATTTAACGTAAATAACTCTATTAGGGCTCATATTTCAGCAAATTTACTCTACTTTAAATGATGTTCAAATAGGATTTTTAATGTTACAGGTGGTTTCAAAGATATGGAGCTTCGAAAGAAGAATTAATTTTTTTTAACATTTTGAAATAATCACCATTTTGAGTTCCTTTTAACTATACTTAGAAGCTCATCAATTTTGACTTAATAAAAAATTAGAGTGAAATAATTGATTTCTTTTTTCCAATGGACTCTTGTGCGAGATATTTTGATCCCGAAATAAAAAAAAAGGCATCTAACTTTAATAGGCAACATGTGGGATCTCTTCTTATAGTGTAACTATTAGTTGCAATGAATCAGACCACTATTAATAATATAGCAGATTGTTAATATTTGATAATAAGTTTATCTCTTAAATTAAATGATTATTAATATCGAAAACAGGAGTCAGGAACAGACATAGTCCAAAGTTAGACGGACAATGTTAACTTCGATTTACGCGTCAGTTAACCGGTTTGTTTTAGCAGTGTATCTGGCAGCTGGAGTGACAAGGGTAATGGTAATGGTAATTCCCAAAGTTACCATCTATTTCTTTCCTCAAACAAATGTATAATTATATATATTATTTAATATAAATAAAAAAGATTAAATAAAAACCAATAAGTCAAATGTTTTCAAAATAATATGTTTCTGAACATACTCCACACTTCTGTAACCGATCGAATTTTTCAATTGCCTATTTTCATCTTCACAACAGAGGTATTCATGAGGTGTAAAACGAAAAATGTTTTAACATGCTAAATGTTTAATGGAAAGGATTCCAAAAGGGTATTCGTGATATTTAGTTTATCATGTTAAAGCGTATTAAATGGAGAAATATTTCCTTTTTTAACACTAAAACGATATAACATATAACATGGTTGAGAGTATGTTAAATGGAGAATAACGTCACGTAACAGACCAGCGGAGCTCGTCACTATTTTGCTTGTTGTATTAGGTTACTTGCTCGTAGTTTGCGTATTGATTGTATTGCTTTGGATGTTTTTAAAACTAATAAAGCAATGATGACAACAACAATAATGTAATGGCATTTGTCAATTAGCTCATCTTGATTCTCTTCCTCACAAGTTGGAAGATCAGTAGGGCACTCAAGTAGCCAAACGTTCACATACTTCCACTTTTCACTCAATTTAGGTTGATGTTGTAATAAATTACATAGAAGTAAACAATAACATGAAGTTTTGGAAGGAAAGGTTATAAAACAAGTTGCTCAGAAAATCCGCTAGGAGCTCTTATGCATTTACAATCAACATGACTTTAAATAGGGCTGCTTACAATTTTATACTTATAAAATTTAAAATGGTAACACATCATGAACACCCCTAATGTAGACTTATTTAAGGAGCTCCTAGCGGATCTTCTTGGCAACTTGTATTGTAATTTTGTAATCTTTATCGAGATAATAAATTTTTCAACAGACTCATCACATCCTCTTTCTTTCACTTCACTTGTCCCTTATTTCCTCTCCTAGTTTTTTTTCCCCCATGACTATATACTATTTTTATCCATTACTTTACTAGATAACGTTCTGAACAAAAACAGCACATACCAAATACGAGCTACAAGCAACTTATTTATCAAAAAGATAATAAACAGAATAGTGTAACGTTATTCTTCATCTAGTAGAACCATTAACATAATCTCAATCATAGTATAGAACTCCAATGGGAGTCTTGGCCGAAAAAAAAATTACAAAGTTACAAAACAAGTTAGGTTGCACAGAAAATCCCCTATCTGTTCCTATGATTTAAAATATAACTTGTTAAAGTATATTAAATGGAGAAATATTTCATTCTTTTAGCATGTTAAAAAGATATAAAATATAAATTTTTTTAACAAAAATTCACCACGGAAGAATTTGATTCCAACCCATCCTAACACAGTCCTAACAACATACGCTGATGGCATATGTGTACTGTCTGTAAACAATGACCCTACTACAAACTATGCAGACACACATCCATTGAAGAACAATGTCACAACTGGAAAATCAAAATTAATCCTTAAAATCCCATCAAGTGCAACATTCCCCATTTTCTGTGCAACCTAACTTGTTTGGTAACTTTGTAATTTTTTTTTTTTTTTCAGCCAAGACTCTCATTGGAGTCGTATACCACCTAACCATGGTTGGAGGTCTCCATTTTCATTCTTTGGAACATACGCTCAAGGAAAAAAGTCAACGTCCCAGGCCGGATTCGAACGGCGCCACTAGCAGATCTCAGATAGGTAAAACTGTAAAATTAATTTTTTTTATGACCCCCATTCCTAGCTATTTATGACATGAGGGAGGTGGGAGGGATCGGTTATCTACAGGTACTGCCTAACCATGGTTGGGGGTCAAGCCTACAGTACCTGGGACCGCCACAGCTGTGAAAAAATCGACACCCAAGTCCGGATTCAAACCGGCGCGCCTAACTTCCCAGGTGGCAAAGACCTGTACCTCAACCACATGAGCTACGAACGGCGCTATTGAAGTAAAAATTAATTATTAAAATAATGTATAATTAATATACATGTGTTTATTAACTTACAAAAGATGACCATAATTTTCCACAATATAAAGTTGTGATCCTCACCTAAAAAAAAAAAAAAAAAAATCAAATTAGTATAATATAAAATTCTACTATTTTAGAGTTCACTTAACTAGCTTCAATTTAAATGTTAATAGACATCTCTACGTCTAATCATTCCTGAGATATAGTTTCCCTAAAATATATTTACAATTAATTTTAGGATTATTTTTTGTTTTTTAAAAAACAACTGTATCTCGAGAACTATTGCCAACTTATATTTTATTAAATCTGCTCTACTTTAAATTATGCTTCATTCGGTTTTCTAGAGTTGTGGGTAGTTTTAGAGATCAGGAGCTCAGAATATAAAATTCATTTATTTATAACGTTGTGAAACAGCTTTTTGTAGTCCCCCTAGCTATACTTGGCAGACTCGTCAATTTTGACTTGTAATTATACTGAATTTTAATTAAATTAACCAAAAATTGGAATGAAATAACTGACTTTTTTTACCTATTTGGGCCCTTGTACTTGTAGAAAACACGGGAACGCTTCGGAGTACCAAAGAGATACCTTACTTTACAACATATTTTTCAAATTAAAATTTATAAGTATTTCATTTTATTATTAGCAGCCAGAGAAGAGGCGTGGAATGAAATACGACCCCGGCTAAGACGACCCTAATTAGCCCGCAAAAGCCACCTAAATCGAGCACCCCCTAATCCACCAAGGCCAGATAAATCGCCTCCATCCCGAACACCTGATTACAGACCAAATCCCCAAGAAGATCCGAAACCGAAAGGGAACTTAGGTTGGGCTATTACGGTATTCGGTACGTGTAAATCCAATCAGAATTGAAAATAATAAAATACAGGGAATATAACACGGAAAAAATTACGCATTGTTTATCATCAAATTTTGTTTGCATTCAAAGCATGATAAGCGAACAGTAATGTCGATACGAAAGATAAGTGGAAAATATGTCGAACCTCAAGAATGAAAAAACCATAAAATAAATTAAAATCAAATATTTTTTCATATATAATAATATTCCTATTTTCCTTTAACGTCAATCCCATGAAGGATTTTTTATTTTTCA
The DNA here is from genome assembly GCF_000696795.3 of Halyomorpha halys. Taxonomy (NCBI): domain Eukaryota; kingdom Metazoa; phylum Arthropoda; class Insecta; order Hemiptera; family Pentatomidae; genus Halyomorpha; species Halyomorpha halys. Next base: position 1,242,424 of record NW_027104816.1, on the reverse strand, counting down.
TTTCTTCACAGGCATGGTGAAGATGGTGATATTTACGGTTCATTCTCACAGAAATGGGCTTTTCGTTTCTTAAATGTAAAATTATTCCAATCAAGGTGAAAAAAATGCTCACTTAAACACTGTGATCGAAATTCACGATACATTCAAACAATAGTTATTTTATTTATAAAGAAAAATGAGACAACATTATTTTGGGACCGTCCATAGCTCAGTGGTTAAGACACAGTCTTACCAATTTGAAGTCTATTAGCGGTACCGGTTCGAATCCGGCCTGGGACGTTGACTTTTTTCATTGAGTGGCGGTCCCACAAAATGAAGAACTTTGACCCCCAATCATGGTTAGGCAGTATAGGACTCCAATGGGAGTCTTGGCCAAAAAAGAAAAAAAAACAAACATTATTTTGTGCTCAGGCTGCTCCAAAACATTCTCTGGACATCGTCGAATTATTTCAGCCTTAGAAATTTAAAATTGGTTGAACCAGTCAGAGAAAATCGCTTCATACATAAAAATGAAAACTATGAACTATAATCAAATATAAGAGGAGAGCTGGAAAAGCTGGGAACTAATTTTAAACGCGATGCTGTCTGTTATGGCCACGGAGATCGTTGGTGTACACTGGCCTCGCAAAGGCCTATCTTCTTAGACCGGATGACGATAAGAAATCAGTGGACCTCCAAGCTCTAAAGGGTAAAGGACTAAAGGCGAGATGGAAGAAACCAAAACTATGAGTTAGAAGGGTTCCCCACCCTTGGTGTACCGAGAAATTAGAAGACGTAATCTGGAAACACCTGAGAATACGTGCGTACATGTTTTTCGAATGCTGGGAGATGAGGGATTCAAAGAGCCTGTGTGATTGAAGTCCACTCAACGGTGAAGACCACAATTCTTCTGATGGAGAGCATGGCTGAAGGATTGTGCTATCTTAATATTAGAGGCTTCATGGACCCAACTCTTTGTCTGAAGTATCAGGAGTATAGTAGATTATGTACATACCATCGCTATGAGAAGGAACTGGCGTGCAGATGAGGGCAGTGGAGAAAAATATATTGCCAAGAAATGTCCGAAGAAGATAGAAAAGTTTCCAATTGTCTCCAAAAATTGCAAAGCGCTACGTAACGAGGGAGGTACGGAACTGTGTGAAGAGTCGGCAATATCCAATACACCAGGTCGTCAATGAGACCGGCGTTCCAGACCAAGGATAAGTGACGGAGTTGTCTCATCAGCAAGGCGCACCGAGCGCTAAGCAGCGCCACAGTAAAACCTTTCTATATGATTCTTTTAAAAAATAAATAAGCACTCAAAAATGTTAAGAAATAAAAAAAAAATTTAATTAACAGCAGTGGCATACAAACCACCCCCATTGCAGATGGCAACCCAGTATACTGAATATGGAAACTAAGTAACAGGATTAGGAGGGAGTAAAAGGATGCAATAGGAAAATACTGGTGTATACATTTTTAAAAGACAACAACCTTCAGAGTCAAGTATTAAATACCCCAAAAAGTATTAGAAACATGTCTATACCTCATAATTTTATAAGAATTTCAAACATAGCAACGGAAAACAACTATGAAAAATTAGACCCCCCCCC
>NW_027104816.1:1238125-1240237 GCF_000696795.3 Halyomorpha halys | reverse complement strand
TCTTTTTTTTTCTGATTATACCATGTATGTGTAATTTATATATGTCCGATTACGGATTGATAAGTATGCTGTGTGAGGTAGCAATCTGATGTATTTAGGCAGCATAGATAAATAAAGCATTTCTCTCTCAATTAATATTGTTATTTATCTATTTAATAAAGGAGATAAGAAAGAAAAATATGAAAAATTAACAAAAGAAGCAAAACAACAGAAAGTGCAACTAGACTTGATACGAGAAGGTGGTTCGAGATTGCAACAGAGCTGATACCAAAGAAGAGGAAGAAGACAGATTAAAAGATGGCGAGATGAGGTAGTTTATTATAATTATTATTAATATTTATCCTTTATATATGTTATATTTAAATATAGTAGTTATCCTGGAAGCCACATAATGCAAAATTGTCCCGTCGAACCATAGCTACCCTGAAGCAATTCAAGGTAGAATACGTCATCACCTTCCACTTAAAACCCGTCAACTGTTAGTTTCCTCTCTTGTTTTCCCCCACTTTGACTATGACTGCCTGGACTCTAGGGTAATCTCGAATATGAACTTCAACGTAATATAAATTGCGCAGTACGATTTATCTTCTGGATCAGCAGATAGACGCATCCCAGTATTACTCCGAGCTGAAGTTGCTCTATCTATCCATCCGATGCCAGAATTTCCTAGTTTCTTTTCTATTCAAAGTACTTAGAGCTCCTCCCATATCCTAGAAAACCTGCAATTCAAATTCTCGGTCCAATCCTGTTCATTTGAAATCTACCCTCCACCTCACCGAACGGCTGGCTGCCTTTTGATAAATCATTTTTTATTCGCATTTTTTATAGATGCTTATCACTGGAACTCCATTCCGTCCAACATACGTCATGTACCAATCCTTCCCCTGTTTGAAACTATATAATTGCATTTTTCTTCAGCAATCTAATCCAATATTAAAATAGTACAGATATTTTGTAACTACCTTTTTGTTTTGTTTTTTATGTATTTAGTCAGTTAGTTTTTTATTTTATTCTCTGTATTTAAAATTATGTATATAAAATTTTAATATAAGTTATAATTAAGTGTGGCCACATTGTTTTTGGCCAATATATGTTCTAGTAAAATTAAAATTACCTTTGTAATTGTTCTAAGGGGGCCTAGTCCCAGAATAATAAACTATTATTCATTTCATTTCAAATAGAAATTGGCTGGTGGACTACTGTGGCTAGGAATAGTGTACTATGAACTAAAGTAATAAAGAACTCGTAGTAAATTGTCATTTATAGTGTTCAAATACAGCATAGAAAATATTTTTCTATTTTAGCTATAGGCAAATTATTATTTTATTTTTAATCATTATGAGAGATAGTTGGCCGTGGATGATGAATGAGGAGAAGATGGTTGGGGGTGCGGTCAATGAAAAACACAAATAAGTTCAATTAATTCATAATTATGAGAGATAGTTGTCATCTTTCATTGTCATCTTCCGGTACTTCGTTATTCGGTAATTCGTTGGTTCGTATATATTTTTAACTCTTCCTATCACCATTTGTCATCACCCTCTCACACGCTTTCTTCTTCTAAAAATTTGTCTACTTTTTATTTTCACCCTCTCGTATCGTTTTCTTTATAAAAAAACAATTGGTCATTGTTGTAAAGCTTTTTTAATTCTGAGTTTGGCCGTCATTAGGGCAGTATCCATTAGGCGTTTGATCTTCCAGCGAACAGGTTCGTTTTTATTCTTTTTTTGTTTTCTTTCCCCTTTCTTTATTTTACACTTACCCCTTATTTTCTCCACTTTTATCCATTTTCCTTACCCGCGTTATAAGTTTTGTTCACAATACATATAATTTACCTCCTTATCATCTATTATTGTTACATATATTTTCTTCCTCTCAATTTTCATTTTCTTTTCAATTTTAAATTAATAATAACTAATATGTTCATACTTCTTTTCATTATATAACTTCATTTTTATTTCATTTCCTTAATTATGTTATTTTACCCACTTTTTAAATTAAAAATGTATACATTTTATTTCCCGCTTCTCTCATCACTTCATTTTATTAATTCTATTTTGTAAAATTATTCATTTTATGAGTGAAATTATTCTGTTTATACTTCCTTTTTAT
>NW_027104816.1:1199571-1237995 GCF_000696795.3 Halyomorpha halys | reverse complement strand
GTTTTTCATTGACCGCACCCCCAACCATCTTCTCCTCATTTATTTTTAATCAATGAAAAAAAATTAATCAATGAAGAAGTGTACATTGTTTATATACCAGACTCATGTCTCCCAAAGCATTGGCTTTTAGTTCCGTAAAGAATTTAAATAAAGCTGTTATTATTATTATTATATTTAGGGGGGGGGGGGTAAAATAATATAGAGGTCCATTATGGCCCTAACCTCGGATTTACTCAAGGAAGATCATGCAAATATTGTTTTTTATTCCTTCTTCAAAGTGTCTCGAAATTGTGACGTATACAAATTGAACTTCAGAAATTCTGCGTATTGTATAATTATTAACAAAAAAAAACAGTATGAATAAAAACATTAAATAAAATAATACACTCGGAGTTATCGGACTGGAGAAAAGCCGAGGTGTAAGTTAAATATCTATTAGCTTCTAAGTCGGGGGATGTTTAGGAGGCCCTTGGGAGGAATTAATTCCAGCAATTCCCACAACTACCACTAAGCCATTTCAAGTAGTTCATAGGGTCATAGAAGAGACATTAAATACGAACAACTGTATATTATAGTAATTTAATATCAATAAAATGTAAAGAATAATAAAAAAATCAATTTTAGTCATGGAACAAGAAAAAAAGAAAAACCTGTCAAATACGTATATAGATCATTATAGTACAAGATCCCAAGAGGAGAATAAAATCAATTATTTTACTCCGATTGTTTATTACTCCGATTGTTTATTACTTTAATGAAAACTACGTATAATTAATAGTCAAAACTGATGAGACTGTCAAATATAGGTCGGAGGAATAAAAAATAGCGGCTGTTTCAAAATGTTAAAAAAATAATTTTTCATTCGGACCTCTATATCTATAACACAAAGAACATCAGAAAACTTAAGAGAACATTATTTAAAGTAGAGTAAAGTTTCTAAAATATTAGACCTAATAGAGTTATTTACGTTTGATAGTATTCTAGATATTCCATTTTCAAAGACAATATTTCATAAACAGAATGTATTGAAAGATGAAAGTAAGTGAATTTATTTTGAGAAATCTATTTCTAAAAAAACATTTGATGTTAAGTTGTCAAATTAATTAGCACAAAAAAATTAGCACCCAAGTTGTTTGTCTGAACTACTGTGAATCAATTTATTTTAGCAAATATCATGAAAACTATTCCTTTCAAGATAAAGGTCAAGAACTACTTAAAATTAAATTAAACTAGCCTCAAAACATAATAAACATTTGTACGTTGAATCGTTTTTTTAAATATAGATCTTTCAAAATAAATTCACTAACAATTAATCTTTCAGTACATTTTTATGAAATGTTGCTTTAAAAGCTATATCTCGAGAACTATTGGACGTAAATAGCTCTATTAGGTCTTATATTTTAGCAAATATGCTCCACTTTAAATAAGTTCTCTTAAGTTTTCTAGTGTTGTTGGTAGTTGTAAAGAAATAGACTTCCAAATGAAAAATTAATATTTTTTTTTTTTTACGTTTTGAAACAGCCCCTATTATTTATTCCTCCTACCTATAGTTGGCAGACTCATCAATTTTGACTAGTAATTATACATAGTTTTCAATTAAAGTAATAAACAATTAGAGTAAAATTGTTTCCTTTATTCTCCGCTTGGGCTCTTGTACTATAATGAGCTATATACATATTTGACAGGTGTTTTTTTCATGTTCCATGACCAAGATCGTTTAGTTCTTTATTCTTATTATTATACTTTATATTATATTGTTATTAAATTACTATAATATATAGTTATTTGTTTTAATGTATCTTCTAGGACCCTATGAACCACTTGAAGTGGCTCAGTGGAAGTTGGAGTTGCTAGACTTAATTCCTCCCAAGGGCCTCCTAAACATCCCCCGACTAAGAAGCTAATAGATATTTAACTTACACCACGGCTAGTCTCGAGTCCGATAACTCCTAGTGTATTATTTTATACTTTATTGGAAGGGTTTGTTTTCCACTAAATTATTCACGCACTTAACTATTAATTCCATCTTGTACTTAAACGTCGATTAGGTTTTGAACTACGTAAAGTTATTTAATGTTTTTATTCATTCTATATTTTTCTTAATAATTATTAAATACGCAGAATTTTAGAAGTTCAATTTCAAAGTTGAAAAAGGAATAAAAACAATATTTGTATAATAATAATAATAATGATGATAATGATAATAATAATAATAATAATAATAACAGCTTTATTAAAATCCTTAACAGAGCTAGAAGCCTTACTCTACTCTCCCTTGGGAAGTATGATGTTTATCTAGTTTATGAACAATTTACAAAATTTCCACTTCTTCATTGATTAATTTTTTTTGCATTCATTGAAATAAAATAATAATTTGTCTATAGTTAAAAACAATATCTTCAATGCTGTGTTTGAACACTTGGTTATAAATTATAATATTTTTTTTTTAAATTATTTATTTAATGTAATTTACAACTGTACAAAATAATACAATAAGTAAATATGTAGTATGTTTCATATACACTTGAAAATCGTGGAAAGGAACCACCCATTGGTGGTGCTTCAAACATGAATTTAAATTAGAAGGTCCCGCGGCCATCTTCCTTTCAGACCCCTCGGAGGATTATCAGGGATTGTTAAGGATAAAAGATTAAGAATTAATGGGTTAGGATGGTTAAGGAGTTTGAAATGAAAAGACGCATATCTGTTTTGGGCCAATTCTGTAACGAATGGGAGGTTAAGGTCTTTGTGAATGAGTTTATTTGTGACGTAATGAGGAGCATCAAGGATTTTTATGTAGGATTTTGGATTGTAACGAGTGGATGTGGGAAGAATTTGATGGTTTGGTGGAGCCCCAGAGCTCAATTCCATATGTCCAAATTAGTCTGATTATCATAGTGTATAATCATTTTTTGTAGAGAATGGGAAGTTTAGAGGGTTTGTCAAGTAAGTGTTGTAGCAATCGGAATCTACGAGTCTTGTGTGTGAATTCCAAGTCTCTTGTCACGATGGAGTCCTAAGTATCGAATCTATTCAACAGGCATTAGTGGTGTATTTAGAAAGGATACTGTAGGACAGGAGGGCAGAGGTTTACGACGGAGAGTAAAGGTGATCTGGTGGGATTTGTCAGGATTTATTTTGATTCTCCAGTGTTTACACCATTCTTCAATAGATGTTATGTGTGCCTGTAGAAATTATAATTTACTGCAAGTTTTTCTTTAACCCATCCCTATTCCTAGCCACAGTATCCCAGCAGTCCACTCTCTGACCTATTTTATTTCGCAATTGGTGGTCTTCCTCTGCTTCTCTCCTGTACCCAAGGAATCCACTCTGTCGCAAGTTTTGGCCATCTAGCAACATCTCTGGCCCACCTCCATTTCAGGTCTTGTGCTTCTTCTTTAATCCTAGATTTGACTTTTCTGTTGTTTATGAGGTCTTTTCTTTTGATACCTATCATACTTCTTGAAAACTGCAGCTATGTTCTCGCTAATGTATCGTAATTGTTTACTGTTGCTGACCTAGCCAGAGACCACTATAAAATTACCGGGTTTACACATACGTAAATACCTTCGCCTTTAATCCTGAAGGACTTTTAAAAATGTGTTTTATGCATCAGTATTCTTACCATCCCATGTAATTCCTTTTATTTATTTCATCTTCCTTTTATTTCTATTTTTAAATGAGATGGGTAGTCATAAATAAATATATTGCTCGACAAAACTGATTTATTGCCTACTAACCTTTACAACTCCTTTCTGTGAATTTGTTATTATCTTTGTTTTGTGGATATTAATATTCTACCCCACGGATTCGTACTGAGTTCGTTGACCATTTGTTTCGTCTCAGTTAACGAATCGGTGAAAAAGACTATATAGTCCGAAAACCTCAAATATCGATTGATAATGCCTAAATACAAATTTGACCACACACTTGCCAGATATAGGATCAAAGCAGCTCCTTGATTAAACGTAAAATTCCAAATTCTGAATATAAAAAGTTTTTTTTAACTTGCATGAACAAAAAAATCTTCACTGCATATGCTAGCTAACTTCTAGGCGTTGAAAGAAGACGCTTGAGATAAATTAAGTCTAGTGACTCTAAAAGCTCGTCAGGTGCACTATCAAGTAGCTCATAGTATCATATAGAGAGATAATAATAACGAATAATTGTACCTTGTGTGAACCGACACCGTGTTGAGGAAGAAAAAACAATAAGCTTATGTAAAATAAATAAAAATATACGCCTAACTATACTATAGCTCAGGAGATCGCCTCGATATACTCGTATACGCTGAAGTTATATTTCAATTATATTTTAAAACTTCTAACTTTCCATTTGCGTCATATCCTAGAAAAAGAGGTGAAGATTTTTTTATTCATGCTAAAAGATAAGAAAATTTTTTATACTCAGAATTAGGAATTTTACGTTTAAGGCATCAAGGAGCTTCTTTGATCCTATATCTGGCAAGTGTGTGGTCAAATTTGTATTTGGGCATTATCAATAGATATTTGAGATTTTCGGACTATATAATCATTGTCACCAATTCGTTAACTGAGACGAAACAAATGGTCAACGAACTCCTTGAGCAGTACGAATCCGAGGGGTAGAATATTAATATCCACAAAACAAAGATAATAACAAATTCACAGTAATAAAAAAAAGCTTATTGGTACCGAAATTGGCAGGAATTTGAAGATTCTATGGAGTTATTATATTTATTAATTACATCATTTTATGGAGTTAGCCTCGATACTTCAAATTTGCGCGGATACCGCAGTCAGACATAGCTTAAAGGAATCAGAAAAACAAAAGTAATCGTGAAAAATGTCTCCGATCTAGTTTTTCTTAGTACGCAGTCTTACGTGCAATTGAACAATTAACGCCATATTTAAATTATAATTTTAGTCTAGTATCAATGCGATCGATTTGCCAAGGAAGAGTGGGATTAATAAACTTGGTATGGAACTCCAAAAAAAAAAAAAAAGTCCATTCGCTTCTTGGGAACATTTAAGTATTGTTTAAGAAAGGTGCCCCCTCACTTCTGAACTGAAATTTATTATGCCATCTAGTGGCAAAGATGAGTGGTAGGAGACATGGGCAGCCATCTTGATCCCCAATAAAATAGGGGTAAGAACCAATTTGAGTAGCCATCTGGACAGGTGACGAAAGAGACAGAACTCTTCAAGAAGGTCTCTTCTCATAAATCATGAAGGAGTAAATCCTTACACTCAGGCGAGAGAGGCGGTGGCGGCAGAAGGATGAGGAAAGAGAACCAAGAGGGAACCCTTCTTTCATCTTCATATTCACACCAGAATCAACCTTCAAGCCTCAAGATCATCAAACAAGTTAACTGTAATATTTAAACCCATTGATGTAATGAAACCAAATTTATCACTAACCACATTGTAACTATTTTGTTCAAACCATCCAGAATAGAGGTATTTTATTTTAAAGCATATTATATCAATTTATTATAAATACAGTCCACTACATCATTATCAGCAAATTTCAAGTATTTCTTTATTTAAACCAGCTTACCAGCTCCGGGGAATACCTAAATTAAACAAATAAATTGGCATTAGAATAAAATATTCTGGACTGCGGACCTGCTCTCTAGAACAATTATTCAGTTTATTAAAGGCTCTAATTGGAGAGCTCTTAACAACTATGTACGACGGGCTACACTAGAAAGAGCTCAGTTGGTTAACATGTGGGGGATCGATGCCATACCGCAGTTTGTTTAAAGTTTGATATTATTGTTTTCTTTTAACATAAATGCCATAATGTTTTAAATTGCAGACTTCTTTATTTTTTAAAATAAGTTTTGTTATTTATATGAGTTGTTAAAATTGCAGGCAAATTTAGACAAAAGGTTATGTTTTTTATTCCATATGTGTTTTGGTTGAATAGATAATGTTTTTTAATAAACATATTTCATATATTAAAAAAATAAAAAAAGAAATATTTTAAATTAATTTATTTACATGAACCTCCGTCAGTATATATATTTCTCTTCATAAATAGACTTCATCTTCCAACGAAACCGTTAGTCTCAGCTTTAATACCAAAGTAAAGCTCTTTCAATCAAAAGGCAGAAAGCTGTAGACGCCCTAGAATGCAAGGAATGCTGGCAACCTCAGAACAAAAAAAGAAGCTGGGGAGTGAAAACACATTTCAATTCCAAGCGCTAAAGGCAAAATCGGCAGCTTCAGTCTAAATACCGTTCCAAACATTCTTTCGGAATCATTCAAAACCCTGAATCACAGAAGATTAGTTAAATAATTCCATAAAATTGTAGTCAGGATTAATAATAATTACCGATTCCTACCTAATTAGACGTTTCAGCCATGCACATCAGTACAAGATTTACTGACTTTTTTTTTTATTCCCTGTTCAATCAGAATATTATAATGCTTCTGAAGGTCAACGGTATCGTAGGCCTTTTTGAAACCTATATAAATTTCGATTTCGGCTAAAACAAACCACATCTCCGATTTGAAGATGGTCAGGATTGTGGTCAAAAAGAACAAAAACAGTCAAAAGCAATTTATTTTCCTACTTTTCGCCCCACTTTGTAGAGATTCATCAGGTCTGTTCAAGATGATAGCTTTACAGACTTTCAAGAGTATCATTTTGAACAGCCCGGATGAAGATCTACAAAGTGGGACGAAAGGTAGCAAAATAAATAGTTGTTAACTATTTTTGGTTTTTTGACCGCAATCCTCACCATCTTCTTCATATTTGAAATTATACGGTAAATTATATGTACATGTAACACATCTCCGATAATTTCTTCAGCGTACTCCTTGATTCGACTACTTAAGATTAACATAAATATTTCATAACATACAGGACGGAGTGAGATTCCATAGTTATCACAATCCTTCCTCGGCCCCTTGGAATAAGTGGACCCCCTCCCCTCAAGTCCTCCAGAATTAATTTTTTAATAATGTTAATTAATTTTTTAATAATGTTAATTAAATTTTTAATAATGTCAATTAATTTTTTAAATAAAAATTATTTCACAGCAGTTAAATATCAATTTTAATTTATAACAGTAATTGATTAATTAAACAATTAAACATAGTAAATACGGTTCTGAAATTTATTAAAAGTAATCAATAACGTATTTAAGTTTTCTTTTGTAGGAAAACCCCTTCTTAATTTATTATCAGCCGACGTTTCAGACATTTGTCCATCATCTAGTCCAATCTTAAATTATTCCATCATTATCCATAAAGACCATTGATTGGCCGTATTATATAAAAGAAAGATGTTCCGGGTGCGGTAAAAAAAAAAAAAAAGACTGAGATAGTAATGAAACTATTTGATGTGAGCCAACGTTAATTATGTAAGAATAGCCAACTAAAATAATGTAATTAAGAAAAATAGTGGATATAATAAATATAATATTTATGTATAAATATAATATTGACTGGTTGGCGGTCAATAAACAAAAATAGTAAAAGAAAACTATTTATTGTTAACCAACGTTTGGGACGCACTGAAAGATCAGTAGTTAGAGAATTTATTTTGAAAAATTTATATTTCAAAAACCATTTGACGTACAGATGTCTATTAGCACTCAAATTAAGGCTAGTTTAATGAGCTATAAAGTAGTTTATGATGTTTATCTTCGTAGGAGAAATAGTTTTCATGAAATTTGCTAATATAAATTCATTTATAGTTGTTCGGACAAATTTATATTTATATATGAATATCATAAGAACTACTACCCCTACGAATATAAGTGTCATAAACTACTTTATAGTAAGTTAAATTTCCTTTATGTAGAGTGTTGGCAGACATATGTGCGTCTTATGGATCTGGATAACATTTTATAAGAACAACTAGAAATTAACATTTTGTGAGTTTATTTTGTCAATTATCCTAAAAACTACTATTCCTACAAAGATAAATATAATGAACTATTTTGTAGGAAATTTGACTCGCTTTAATTTCAGCGCTGGCAGACATCTTTACGTCAACTAGTTTCTGAAATGAAGTTTTTCATAAATCAAATTTATTGTCCGAACAACTATAAGTCAATTTATTTTAGCAAATATTAAGAAAACAACTATTCCTACGAAGTTAAAGGTTATAAACTTCTTTATAGTCCATTAAACCAGCTTTAATTTCAGTGCTAAAAGACATAAGTACGTCGCATAGTTCCTGAGATATAGAATTCTCAAAATAAATTAACTAGCTACTAATTTTTCAGTAGATTTTGAAGAATTTTTTCTTTTTAAAAAGCTATATACTATAATACATTTATTGCAGCCGTTCTTTTTATTTTATTTCAATTTTGTATTTTATCTACATATTTTTATATAATTTCTCCTCTAAATGTATTTTATCATTAGATGCCCTATAGTTCATATTTCCTGATGTTATCTTTACTTTAACATTATTTGACATCATTTTGGCTTCATATGTTACGTATTTATCTACCACCATTATTTTCCTACTCCTCTATCCTGTTTTTTCACCCACCCTTTGCTTATTTTTCTGTTTACTTTGATCCAGTAAGGTTGGTGTTCCATTTTGTTCATATTTTTTTTTTTCTCAACATTTGTTCTTTTGAACGGAAAATTTTGTTTAATGTATTTCAATATTTATTTTTATCTACATTTTTATTTGTAATTATTTCCGTTTTCATTGATTGTCTATTATCTTTTTGTAATTCTTGATTATTTACACTTTTCACTGTAAATCTTAAATTTATTTTCTTTAATTTATTGTGTTCATTTTTATATAAATTTTCACATATTTTAAATCATATTTAGCCACATTTTAGTTAGATTTTGGTTCATGATCTATTGTCTTTCTTTGTTACATTATTTTAGTTGTCTGTACTTTTTTTTTTTAGCCATGATGAGACTGTGCAAAGGTGGGGTGAAACGTTGGCTCACATTATTTACATTATACACATTAACATTAACTTTTTTTTTATTATACATTTCCCGGACCATTTTCCTTTAATTTATTTAAATTATTCTACACTCCATACCTTCCCTTTAAGAACTTCTTTTTTAAAAAAATATCATTCATTATTCATACTACTATAAGATCTCCATCAACTTGACCCTCTCGGTAATTGGATTGTTAATAGCGTTTTGGATTTTGCTTACACAGGATTGAGGACCCCTACTCTGAAAACATAAAAAAATACAGAAGAATTTACAATAAAAAAAATGTCCACTATGTCTGTCAGATGTAAATACAATAAAACTGAAGTTAAACGTTGCATAAACCCTTAGTGGGATTGAGGTAAGAGCTGAGGAAACAAAGGAGACTGCATAAGGTACGAACCGCAGGAGCGAGGATAAACAGAAAAGCGTCGAGTTTTGGAAGCACTTAAACCAAGACCAAGGTAAATTTGTCCTTTGAAGGGTGGCGGTGTTTGAACAAAGGGCAACAGTGCCTCAAACTACCTCCGGTCTACTACCAATAAACTCTGTAGTCTATAAATAAATCGTGTCTCATTTATACGGTCGTCTCGTCAAGTCTTAAACTTCTTTTAATGGCTTACTACTAGGGACCGAACAAGAGATAAAAATATATGGAATATTATAAACTATAGAAATCAAAAAGACCCCCGGAATATAATATGCTTAAATTTACAAGATGATATTAATAAATTACAAGACGATTACTTTGTACGGAAGAAACCGAACAATTTGCAAAAAAGAATGCATAAGCATAGTGAGAAATCATAAACATCCAAAATTCTATTCCTTTCTCATAGCAGAAAAATATGCTTAACTTAATACTCCATACATATGTTACTCATACCTAGAAAGTTTTGTAATAAGGTGTAGATAGTTTACCACAGATTATACTGATTGGAGAACAACATAATCCACAGCAAAAACAAAAAAATATTTATTTACGCAGCTCGCAGACAAAGCTGCCAGAGAGGCACTCACGCTCCCTGGCCGAGGCACCGCCGTTCTTACCCCATCAGAACTCAGTACACCCCTTAAATTACAAATATTAGAAAAATGGCAGGCCAAGTGGGATGAAAGCTCTCCCAGTAAATTAAAAGAAATAAAATAAATCAGTAAAACCATGGTCGACATCCTTCCGCAACAGCCGCAGGGAGGAGGTTGCTCTGGCCCGCTTGAGAATAGGTCATACTCTCCTCACGCACTCTCACCTGATCAGAAAACTGCCACCTCCAACGTGCAAATATTGTCAGTCCATTCTTACGATTAGACATATTTTCGAAGAGTATACTCACTATTTGCCAACAATAAACAGGATAGGACTGACCCCAAATTTATCCGAAACTCTCGCAGATGAGGAAGCTAAAATTACACGAGTATTTGAAATTTTAAAAGTACATCGCCTTCTTTATAAATTATAACTCCTCTTCGATTTTAATTTTTTTTATTTTATTTTTTTTTAATTATTTTTCTATTTTTTATTTATTTATTTATTTTAATTATTTTATTTTTTTTACTTTTATCATCCCATAGGCGTTGATGACCAGAGGGTTTTACGCCTTTAAGCAACAATCAACAACAACAACAATATTTATTTATGACAACGTTTCGACCTAACTTTTAGGTCTTCATCAGGGAGTCAAACTGGAGTTTCTAGCCAACCTTCCTCGCTTGACTTCCTGATGAACACCTGAAACTCAGGTCGAAAAGTCAGCATTAATAAATTTGTTTTTGTTTATTTATGCTGTTCTTTGCTGACCGTATGTCATCTGCCCCAACTATAAAGTTTTGGAGTTGTGAAAATTATGTTTCATGGAGGTGTTATTTCTTTAAAAAATTATTTATTGCTATTTAGAATTGTATTACCATAAAATCACATAAAGTATATTTGATGTAAGATTAAAATGGAGTGTTACAGGCGTGTAGAGAAAGCAAAAATTAGAATAAATCTGACAGTATTTGCAAAGATACTGAAGTACAAAGATATAGAAGTTTATAATGCAGTACATGCGTGTAGAAAAACCCTAAAAAGGTTTTTACACTGGTAGGTCTGGTGGACATCTTCTTTTCAGGCGCCTCCAAGGATGGCCAGGAATAGAAGAAGCAAGGTTAGAAACTAGAGGGTTTTGATGTTTAGGGAGATAATAATGAAAGGATGGGGGTGATAATGAATTATAAGTTTGTGATTGATTGTTTTCCCGGAAATAAAAACAAAGAAAATGCGAAAATTAACGTTGTTTTTTTTTCTCTCGAGTTTTTATCATAGGACAAAACCATTCATTTTTTAACAATACTGGCCTAAACTAAACAAAGCAAGATTAAATGCATTACATTCTATTGACTGCCAGAACCTGCAGAATATTTTGATAGAATAAGGAATAACACAGAAGTTAATAAACCTAGTAGGGATGTGCATGACCGAAACGTTAAACCCAATGACAGTGTATCCCGTGACAGTCATCCTTGTGGGTTCGGGATTTCTTCGGGGTCCATCCAGCCTCATGAAGTTGGTACCTGACCAAGCGTGATTCTGACCAAAGCACCTCCTTGCTCAACCGTTGGTCTAGAAACAGTACTTCGTTACAAAGTACTGCACCCGTAACCCTTCATTGGTTGTAGCAGTACAGATTTTTTTTTTTAATAATAATTATTTTAATTTAAAATTGTATTATCTCATTAACACTATACTTCATTGGTACCGTATATATAATGTAGTAAATATTGATCCTAAGATCCGCAATAGTCTATATTTGAAAAAGGGACCAAAAAAGTATAAATCATTAATTTGTATTATTGCATTAGAATAATTACAACTACAATTAAGAAATTAGAAGTTAGGCATATCTAATAAAATATAGATATATAAACATAGAGAATGGAAGCAATATTTTAAAAGGTGCTAGGAGGACTTGAGAAGTTGGAGATAGGTGAGACAGGTGGAACCCAATCGAACAATGGTGTCTTCGGCTTCCAGCTTCCAGCATTGTGCTCCAGGATTTATGGAGCAGGGATCGATTGGTTCTCCTTCGTCCAATCTGGGAGAGCGGGACAAATCGCCTCTCTTTGTCTGCCCTAACAGAGTCCTGGCCGGCTGGCTAACTGGGCAAAGGACTCCCCTATATACCTCACTATTGTATTGTCACCTGGCTCAGGTTCTGAGTATAGGTCTTAGGGTAGCTAACTAACTGTGAGCTAAATTAATTATGTTTATAATTAATCCATATTTAATTATCGCTGAATACTTAAATAAATGTACTTTAATAAATTAAATTAGGATATTATTAAGTTAGATATTATAGAAGGGAATACATATGAATTAATTTACCCGTTATAAATAATACTTAAAACATAATGTTTATGGACTTTGTTTTGTTTTCAAAGGGAGCGTGTTTAATGGCTGATATTTCAAAGGGAAAACTGAACCCTGATGCCGTGTCCGATTATTTGTTGCTCTGAATTTTCCTCATCCTGTTTTCCTTGTATATTAGAGTATTTATTTACGGGTCGAGGATTCGCAACGTGATGTCCTCTCGCTTCGACAGTCGTTATCGAAATGTTCCCTTAGCAATAATAAATGTCTTTATATTTAGTGGGATGGTTAGACACTTTAGGGGATGACAAGTAATTAACAATGTGGGATTTCATCCAGTTGTATAGAAATAATATGAAACATAAAAATAAAACTAAATGCAAAAAAAATAAGTACAATCTGATTAAAAAAGCAATATTATTAACAGACGAAGTTTATTTAAAAGATATAAAGACACAAATTTATCATATACTTATTGAAAATTTTTATCCAAAAAAATTAATACATAAGTTATGGCATGGTATTATTAACAATCGCACAGCTAATAATAATGTTTGTTATATAGAAAAAAATATAGATAATAATAGAAGAGAAAATAACAATATTGATAACAGCAAAATTGTGAGTAAAATGAAAAAACCTAATCAAAGCATAATCACGGATTTTTAAATTTGTTAATATAAATTCATTTATAGTTGTTCGGACAAATTTATATTTATATATAAATATCATAAGAACTACTACCCCTACGAATATAAGTGTCATAAACTACCTTATAGTAAGTTAAATTTCCTTTATGTTGAGTGTTGGCAGATATATGTGTGTCTTATGGATCTAGAGATATATTTTCAAAAATCCAACATTTTATACGAACTAATAGAAATTAACATTTGGTGTGTTTATTATGTCAAATATCATAAAAACTACTAGTAGATAATAATAGAAGAGAAAATAACAATATTGATAACAACAAAATTGTGAGTCAATGAAAAAAAACCTAATCAAAGCATAATCACGGATTTTTATAAAAATAAAAATATACAAAATGATAAAACAAATAATGATAGCTTACAAAATGGAATGGAAAAAGAAATAGTTAGGTTTAATGATTACCATTACTTTAAATTAAACTATATTCCAGGATTAACAGATAAAATCAAAAAGAAATTCATAGAACATAAACATAATTTAAAGTTCGGATTATATAATAATAATAAATTGGGTAGTTATCTGGATAATATGAAAGACAAAGTTGACTTTAAAGATAAATTAAATGTTGTTTATAAAGTAAATTGCCAGAATTGTGAAGGTTTATACGTAGGTGAAACATCTAAACAATCAAAAACAAAAATTGATCAACATAAGATCAATTGTAAAAATATTAAAACTACAGCATTGGCACAACATAGTATTAAATATAAACATCAATTTGATTTTAATAATCCAGAAATTTTAGATATAGTCAAGAATAGTAGGAATAGAAAAATAATTGAATCAGTACATATTACAAAAAACATTGACAAAGGAATCAATTATAAAACTGATACAAAAACTTTAGGTACACATTATATGGATATTATAAATAAATTAGCGTTTTAGTCTTTATGTGGTTTTTTATATAATAAATAGAATAGAAATGTTTTTTTGAAAAATTGTTAATTTTAGCTTTCATTGTTCATCTTTGTGGTAATGGAGGTAGGAGAAAATTATTTTATAGTCTGTATGGTTGTTATCATAATGTAAGATAACCTTCAGGAAGGTAATTATTCTCCTAAAATGTATGACTATTAACAAGTTTTTATTTATTAAATGGCATTAATATTATTATATATTAACAAGAATGACAATAAAGGAGAAAATTATATGTTATATAAAGGTTTTTGTTATCAAATAAATAGTTTATAAATAGTTCTTAAGTATATATGATATATTAGTGTTGTTGTAAGCGCATGTTTATGATTTTGTTGAATTTGTTTTTTAGGAGCCTGAAGATGGGGGAAATCTCCTGAAACGTTGCTGATGATATGAAAAAACTATTGTGTTTTAATAAGGAAGAATTGTGTCATTCACTAAATCCAGTTTAATTCCATAAGACTCTTACAGTAAACGATCATTAGGTTTAGAATAAGTACAATCGTAAAAAATAAGAAGAACTTGGTTAAAAATATAAATAAAAAAAAAATTTGAAATGTAGATATTTTCAGAATTAATTAATAAATTACTAATGCTGGTAATGAGTGATATGGATGCTGGATATGAGGTGTATATTATTCTCTTATTATACAGTCAACATTACTAAATAAATTAAGTATTATAAATAAATATGAAGCATCAAATCTTATACAGGATTATACAGTTAATAATCTGGTGCTGTATGCGCATCACATAACCTTCACTTGCCACCTTACATCTCCAAGTTTTGTGTACATTCGTGAGGTCGTCTTGAATGTATCGATATTTTTGTGATCTGAAGACAAGGGAATACGAAGGAAATGAACAAAACATTTTTTCTGTTACTATTGGGTTGTAACATAAGTTCGTAGCGTTTTTTACTTGTGATTCCAATAAAAACTTCATGTAAATATTTTTAATCAATTATATATGACCCATTTTGATATATTACTTGTTGCCATATTTCATGTAATTTTCTAATTCCGTCCTCCAAGAAATTCTCAGATTATTGCGTAATGAACCAATGGTTGAATTTGGTCATCATCAACAGTTGACCGACGACCAGAGCGCTTTGCGTCTTCCAAGTCAACATTTCCGATTCTGAACCGAAAAAACCACTTACGGTCTGTGCTTTCTCCTAACGCATCATAGCTATACACACTGCAAATTTCGTTAACCGTCTGTGCAATGGATTTTCATTTATGGAAATAAAAAATCATTAAATGACAAAAAAAATTTTTTTTATTATTTATTTATTGCTATTTACAACTGTACATTAAAAAACATTTAGTAAATCTGATCTAAGTTAAATTGGATTGTTACAGGCGTGTAGAGAAACTACCCATTGGTAGCACTACAACAGACAGGGGTAAGGGGAACATCGTTAAATGAAACTGTAGGGCAGTCGGTAGGTTTACGACGAAGGGTAAAGGTGATTTGATGGGATTTGTTGGAATTTATCTTAATCCTCCAATTACGACACCAATCTTCGAGGGCTGTGATATGGGATTGGAGATTTTGGGATACAATTAATGGGTTATTATTAACAGCGAGCACACATATGTCATCGGCATACGTGGTGAGGATAGTGTTAGGATTGGTTGGGATGTCAGCTGTATATACGGTGTAGAGGATGGGACCAAGGATACTACCTTGAGGAACACCAGCGGACTGAGAATAGAGGGATGAATAGGAACCACTGTGGTTTACTTGGAAAAATCTATCAATGAGAAAAGTTTTAAAAGTTTGTAAAGCAGTCCCGGATGCCAGACTTGATCAAAAGCCTAAATGACGAAAATAATTTTTTTTTTCTCTTCCATATTGAGCAAGCAAAATACCACATAAAGATAAGGAATTTCAGTTAAAAATGATGCACAAAAGCACCTTAACTAATCCTTATTTGGAAAGTGTAAACATTATTGACCAAGTAAACATGATTTTATAAACATCGAAAAACGCTACGAACTTAGTTTACAACCCAATATAAAAATTCGTATTTCAAGGTCCCTCGAGGTGGCAATAAAAAACATAAATTTTGTACCTCCCAAGAAACCAACATCATAACAAAAGGTAACGAAGCCGTAATATGATTAGGAAAGATCCAACGGTCTACGTTTCTCCCGCCAGAATTGGATATTTCAATTTTTTCTTTTTCACCTTTAGTTATTCATAAAATTCCGTAATATTTTGTATTTCTACAGTACTTATGATCTGTAACAATGTGAATTGGTTATTTTGATTAACTAAACAAAATCAAAGGTACTGTTGTGGGCACAGCCTGGTTGTCCTAGAGACACCCTTACACTATGCCCATAATAAGTTGTATCCTTGAGATAATTAATTTGGGTATTAAATATTGCGTTTGGTAGAGGGTGAAAACAGATAAATGATAAATTGAAATAAAGTATTTACTGCTTTACTGTAACAAGTTAAGATAAGCACTGTTGTATTTATGAATAGTTAATTTTGCACTTGTAACTGTCAATAAATGTTTCATAACACTGTTTAATATATTAGGTGAAATAGACACTATGTTTTCTGATAGACACTCAACTGCTAAGGTGAAAAGAAAGTAAAATTAACAACTGGTACACTAGGTAAGAAAAAACAAAACACACTCTACTAGCTAAGATCACCATCACACTGTTATCTCCAATCCAAAGAGGTTATACTGCAGTAGTTAGGAATTACCTCTCATAGCAACAGCTCACTTGGAGATTCTTAAACTGTTGAAAAACGGTGAGTTTGGAATTTGTAGTTTAGAATTAATAGAATTGGGATAATGGAATAAAAGTGGCCTGAACAGGTAATTTAAAAGAATTTTTTTTTAAATTCGTAATTTAAGCTCTAATGAAAATGAGAGCTGGCTGATATTAAAGACCATTTAATTATTGATTGACATGATTAATCAAAATCGTTAAAGCCGAATGGGACAAAATCGAAAAAATATTTAAAATAGATTCCAAAAAATGGAATTTCACGCAAAACTGAACTTTGTGAGACTTCGTTATGTGGATTCACAAAACCTTAAAACGAATATTTCCGTAGTTTGAAACTATAATTATATTGCAAAACTACCTCACCATACGAGCGTGGTCTGAAAAGCCGACCTAACAAAAATACGAAACATTTTTTTCAGATTTTTTTTTAATTTTCCAACACAGTCTCCTTGTAACTTTACACACTTCTCCCAGCGATGCTCCTATATCTGTAACCCGTCTAAAAAGTATTCCGCGTTTCTCTATAAAATAAGAGCTTGTGAAGGTGATCGCTTTTTTATATGACGAAAATCTCTCCGAGCACAATTTTTAGATAAAGGAACAGAAAGAAGTCGCTTGGGGCTAGATCTGGTAAGGCGGATGGTCAAGCAGTTCAAACTGTAATTCATGGATTTTCGCCATGGCAACCGCTGAGGTGTGAGACAGTGCGTTCACTAGGTGAAACAGGAATTCTTCTTTCTGCGAACGTGGCAGTTTTTCCGCTAGTTCTGCCTTCAGCTAGTCAAGTAATGATGCGTAGTACGCTCCTGTAATGGATTTTCCTTTTTGAAAATAGTTGATTAAAATAACTACATGACTCCATATCCTACTTTCCCAGCTGTAAAAACAGTTTTTTTTTGGAGCAGGTTCCCCCTTCAGCAATCCACAGTTTGGACTGTATTTTTGTTTCGGGCGTATAATGGTGTATCCAAGTTGTATCAATAGTAATTAATCGGCGCCAAAACTCGGATTTATTGCGCATAAACTGCGCCAAAAGAGCGTTGGATGTGTAGAGTGTTGTAAACACATTTGTGGTCTAACGTGAGCAAAGCGGCACCCATTCTCATATCATTACAGAAATGAGAGCTTCGCTGGGAGGAGTGTGTAAAAAAAAAATTTTTTTTGTTAGGTCGGAAACTAAACCCTCGTATATTCCGTAAATAGGTAATGTTATGTACGTTTGACTAGAAGGCCTCGACAACGTGTATTCAATATAGGTAAGGTAGTTGATTAGGAGGTGAATAGATAGGACGATACCAACGGGGTGCCAGCCGTAATTTCTCTAATGATGGTATCCTCGTCCCAAGTACTATTCCTGTAGATACGAAGGGGATATGTAAGTCCGGGTAGTAGCTAGCCGCCGGGTCCTACGAAAGAATAGAAGGTTGAGGAAAGAGGTGACCAAGAGCAACAAGCGTAAAATAAGACTCTTCACGTCAATAAAAAAAGGTAGAAAGAATATACTAAACGTCTCACTGTACCAAGGGATACTGAAACAGCGCCATCGATGGGATATAGATACTACTAACGATACGAAGTCAGATGAGAGGCACCCCCTGTAACTAACTTTTTTGTGTTTCAGTATATTATTTTTGCTAAATTTTATTTATTAAATCAACATATATACAATTATATTGGTAATTATATGATTATATATAACATTATAAAATCATTTAAATTTTACTGAATACAATAAATTGCAAGAGAAAACATCGGTGGTGCTCCAAGGTGGAACGAACAGCGTATTGGCGGGAAGCGATAGTGGTGTTCGTACGGGCTATCCCTGATAGATAGCGTAGCTACAATATTTATCAGGGAATTTAAGTATTATTCGAAATAATAAGAAATATGGTAAAATTCAAAATAAAGAAAGAGGGATGAGGCTTTCATGACATGCATATCATGATAAGTAATGACCACTTTTTGACCTACATCCGGGATATCTTCTTAGAGTCAAGACTCATACTTCTTTTCCTAACATCACAAAAATATATACCATTGGTTTAGACTATGATTTCATCAGCCGTGTTTGTTCTGTATGGTTGACATCACGAACTACAGAGTAAATATTATTCTCATAATAATGGAGGTGAGACCAAAGCAGAGGGCAGACCTCGACTCAGTACTCTCCTTGATGAAAGGCCACAAAGAGTGCGCTGCAGAACAAAAGTAACTTCTCAGCCCTCTGAAGTTCTGGTCCTAATCAACAGGGGCATTTGTTTCACCCCCCCCCCACCATCTCAGAGGCTGGCTACTGCACCGGGTGGTACAGAGGGTGCCCATTGTATTTATTGTCCTGAGGGAATAGAAACCCTGTTTCCTATCGACATACTTGGAGCCTACAGGTATACACAGCCTCTTGTGGTCAGGTATACAACAAATAAAAACAAATAAATGGAAACAGAACTTACTTTAATATTTACTTTCATCGCTTATGTCCTCGTTAGTCCCTATAATGTTTCAATACGTAAAAATATTTATGTTTTCATCCTTGTTTCAATCAAGACAGCCCTGACGAAGCCTTGCAAAGTGGGCCGAAACATTGGTTAACAATAAATAGTTTTCTTTTACTATATCGATACCTTTGACCGCCACCCGGAATTCTACTTCATACGGTCAACTATCTTCTTCCAGTAAGTAAACATATTTATAATAACGCTAATATTTACCAGTTGAATCAGGGAATACGCTCAATCGGTTATTACCGATGTGGATTTAGACCAAACCGTTCACTATTGATCAAATTATTTCATTACTTCAATTACAGAAAAAGATGGAATACACCAGGGTAGTTCATCAGCTTTAGATAGATTTCAAAAAGGCTTACGATTCTATTGACCGCCAGAAGCTTTATAATATTTAGGTGGAAAAGAGAATACTAAAGAAGTTAGTAAATCTAGTACGGATGTTCATGATTGAAACGTTTAATTAGGTACGAATAGGTAATCATTATTCTGAGAAGTTCGAGGTTCGGTTTTATTTAGTCTACAACTAAAATTAAAATCTGTACCGCTACAACCCATCATTCAGGGATTCAGTATTGTATATAGGGAAGTACTGTTACTAGACCAACGGTTGTACAAGGAGGCGATTTGATCAGAATCACGCTCAACCGCTAGATTGTTACCTAAGTTATGAGACTGGGTGGGCTACAGAACCTACAAGGTTGACTAACGGCTACAAAAAAAAAAAAAAAAAAAGAGATAACAACCATCACTCAGAGAAACATAATAAAAATAAATAATAAACTGGCATATTTGGAAAAATACAGTGAATTGAAAATAAAATATTAGATTAATAACCATGGAAGTAGACAGTAGCAGATTGATAAAAATGAAAGATGACATGTAATATTATATAAGTAAAAAGAAGAGAAATACATATATATATGTATATATGTATATTCTTGCCTATATAATATTAAGTGTACTTCTATGGTTGTTACTCAACTATTTTATTTTCAATTCACTGTTATCTATTTTTCCAAATAAGCTAGTTTATTATTTATTTTTATTTTTATGTTTCTCTGAGTGATGGTTATCTCTTTTTTGTTTTCTAGTCCAAATAAAGATATGAAATTTTGGTCGAAACGTCATCACGAATAAATAATTTTTTTTTTGTTTATTAGGGTTTATATATGCTGACCAAACCCCCGACCATCTTCTCCATTTACTATAATACATTTAATATTTTAATTATTAAAAATAGTATTTATTATCATATAATGATAATTATCATAATAGCTCATAGCTATAACATTCCAAATAGAGATGCCATTTGCAAGAGATTACCCCATTCTTACCTGTTCAAAAACATCTTACAAACTGCGGCAAAAAACGAAACAAAAAAAAACAAGGACCACAACTTCATTTTTTGTTAAGTGCAAGCGGATCTATTTCTTAAATATAAGTTTCATAAGCGATATTAATAAACAATTGAATTCCATTTAGCTAAAGAAGAGGTTATAGAGGCATAAAGTCTAGATTTTTCCTCCATTTTATAAGTGAAACTTTTGTTTACATCTAATTTTTGCTGGTATCGCTAAAATAGATGAATGTCTTGTGATGTGACGTTCCTTGATTCAGAATAGTAAGGAAAAACTAAGCTTCCAACGTTGTGCAACAGATGACAGCACTAGGTCAAAAACAATGGAATTTCCTAATGTTTTGAAATTCTCTCTTAAGTACATTAGTGATAATTTTCATGTAATAATGATACGATCTATTTAATCTCCGCAGCTTCATTGTGATATTTTTTCAAATAAAAAAATTTCCCCTGGATCAATGGAATGAAAAAATATTTCCCAAATCTGCCTGTTAAAAAATGTAAAAATAAATATTTTTTATCATCAAAACCTCCCAGGCCCAGTTAGATATCCATGTCTCGCTTAGACTAGAAAACAACAAAAGTTTCGTACACTTTTCGTTTGGAGCTCCAAACCCTTAAAACTACCTACAGCAATAAAACCTTTTACAGAAGATTAATTAAAGAAGAGTAAATTATCGAAAATATGAATCCTAATATAAATCTCTACATCTAATAGTCCCTGAGATATAGTATTTCATAACCCAAGGTAACTTAATAGAACAATAGACTACCTTTAATTTGAGTGCTAAAAGACATCTGTACGTCTGAGGTATAGATTTCCCAAAATAAATTCACTAACTAGTGATTTTTTAGTACATTGTTTATGTATATTATTTTATTTTATTTTATACCAAATCGGCCTGGTGGGAATTACATGGTTGATATAACCGTTATATTATATATATTTTTTTTTCATTTGATTATGGGGGGTATAGTCTCGTACAAAAGACAACCCTAACTATATACAATGTTCTTATAATAATAAAATAAATAAATACGAATAATGCTTCTTAATAAAAGAGGAAAGTAAAATTAATAACTAAAAATAATGATATTGGTACACTTAAATAAAACAAACAATTGCCCTCTAATAGTAAAAATAAACAAGTTAATTTGAAAAAGGGAAGAGAGAAGAAAAGAGGGAAAAAAAATAATAATAAGTAAATAGAGGTAGTGTGACTATGAATTAATTTTATATTTATTAAAAATTTATAAAAGAATGTCCTGCAGCAGTCTGGACTTCAGTCTTCGGGGTTGAGGTTGGGTTTCCCAGGTTGTAGGTCACTGCTCCTTCAACTGTCGGCAACTGGGAGTGGAACTTCATGAACCGTTTTTTGATGTAATCCTCTATTGACTCCATTTGTAATTCGCGATGCAATTGGCTATTTCTTATGAACCAAGAAGCATTAACTGCGATTCTTAGGACTTTATTTTGAAAATATTGTAGTTTTTTTCCTTTTGTTGAAGGATGCCACTCCCCAGACTTCACACCCATACATCAGCAGTGGCCTGAGGATTGATTTAAATATAAGAACAGTTGTTTCTGGTTTTAGTTTGGAATTTCTGTTTAGGATAGGATATAGCATTGCTAAGCTTGCATAAGTTTGAGTTAGTTTGATGTTGATATGGTGATTTCAGGTAAGGCGGCGATCTAGATGAATTCCCAGGTATCTTACTTTTTCACTGGCAGGATTCCATTTCAAATTTTTACCTTTGAGGATTAGATCCGGTGGATGTCGAAGAGTAAAAACTTTTGAGTTGCATTTTTCAATGTTCAAGCTAATCATCCTTTTAGTGAAATATTGTTCTACATCATTAAGGTGACTTTGCAAAGTGTTTCTAGCTATTATTATGTCATCATGTTGAGAGAACACAGCTGCATCGTCAGCAAACATAGCTATGGAGGTGTGTGTGGACTGGACGATGTCGTGAAGGTAAAAGTTGAACAAAATGGGAGAAAGAACTGAACCTTGTGGAGTACCGGCATTGATTTGTCGAAGGGTTGAATTTTTGTTATTAATTCTGACTGAAAATGTTCTACCATTGAGGAATGAACTCAGAATATTGTACATTGTTTATGAAATGTTGTTCTTAAAAATCCTGTACCTTAGCTATTGAAGGTAAATAGCTCTATTGAGACTTATATTTTAGTAAATTTAGTTTAGTTTAAATTACGTTCTATTTAGTTTTCTAGTGTTGTAGGCAGTATTAACGATATGGATCTCCAAATGTAAATTCAATATTATGAAAACTACTACTTCTACGAAGATAAACAGTCTTAAACTAATTCATAGTACATACAACTAGCTTACTCACGCTACAAGGCATCAGCATGTGTCATAGTTTCTGTTATATATAATTTAATAAATAAAACGTGTTATAAGAACAATTAAAAGTAAACATTTTCTGAGTTTATTTTGACAATATCATGAAATCTACTCATATTTTATCATATTCGCATATGAATATAAAGTTTGAAGATGAAAATTTGTTCGAACTAGTATAGATCAATATATTTTAGCAAACATTATGAAAAATACTACGCCTACGAAGAAAAAGGTCTTAAACTACAAAAAAGAATAAACTAGCTTTAATTCAAGTGCTAATAGACATCAGTACTTTTTTTTTTTTGTTAAATACTTTTATTGATAAAAATTACAATCTGCCACACAGTTGTGGGCAATAGTTAATAGTGATGAATGATTTCATACATACTAAAATAAAATAAAAATAAATAAATGAATGAGAAAAAAAAAGTCTCTTAAAATATATACCAACCGAAGAATAAACAAAATGAACAAAATCACTATCAGTACTTCTAATGATTTTTTAAAGTAAGTTTATAATAATAATTATGAAGGCCTAACGAACCCGAAAGTTCGATACCGATACCACCAAACGCTCTCTGCACATAGTCCAGTAATGCCCCTCCAAACCCAATTCTACTAAATCAGTTTTAACGCAATACTCCCATCTACGTTTCGGTCTACCCTTGGGGCCTTTATCCGTTGGTTCAGTGTTCATGAAAATTTTAGGGATCCACTCGTTACTAAGTCCCACAACCTTACACGCCGCAATGGTATAACTTGAATTATATTTACCAGGTGTAATTTTCTCAATTCTCCCGTTAATTCATCCTTTTTCGGACCGAATATTTTGCGTAATTTATTTTCAAAAACTTTAAGACTCAGTTCATGCCTTAGTGTAGGAGGCCACGTCTCGCATCCATAAAGAACAGTGGGAAGAATAAAAGTTTTGTAAATTATAATTATAAGTTTTCTGATAGAAGGCGCGTGCTAAACAGTTTGGAAATTAAAAATTACAGGCATTTCCCGCCTTCAACATAGCTTTTATTTCCTCATCAATTTTGTTTTTTCTTGTTACAGTAGAACCTAAATACGTAAACCTATCTACCTGTTCAAACGTGTTTCCTCCTATATCTATAGTGAATTTCTTTTGGCGAAACGAAAACTATTCCTCTTTAAGAAAAAAAATGAATGCCGAGAATTTCAACAAATATTCCTAATACTTTAGATCAATTTCGAAATAATAATAAAATAATAGCTTTTACATAATTCACAGTAGCAATAAAATTTACTAATTTACAAAGGAAAAGATGTGACGTCGACAAAGGAGTAAACAGATCCATGAATATTGAAAGAAATTGTTCACAAAAGGTTAAAGGAAAAATAAGCTATATATTAGTCAGCTGCTTTAACATCATGCCATTTTTCAGAATCGCCAAAGAACAAAAACCGTACATTTCATTTGCACTATTAATAATTTTAAAACTAAAGTAACTCGACAAACGACTGACATGGAATCCTCATACAAGATTAAAAAGACAAGAAACTGCTCGTAGATTCAGACTATTACAACATTTACTAGACAAACGGTCTAAATTGCCAATCCATTACAAAAGACTGATCTACATGACTATTATAAGGCCTATCTGGACATACGGAGTTGAGCTTTGGGGCTCCACTAAACCATCAAATTCCTCCAGAATCCAATCCTTACAGTCCAAAATCCTTCGTAAAATCCTTAATGCTCCTTACTTTGTCACAAATCAAGACATCAGGACCTCAATATTCCATATGTTGCCGATTTGGCCAGAACCAGATACCGTTACTTCCATAATAAACTTCTCAACCACCCAAATCCACTTGTTTCTAACCTGGCTTCTCCTTCATTACCTAATAATCCTCCTAGGCGTCTGAAAAGAAGATGGCCTCGAGATCTTCTACTCAAGAAATGTTATTGGAGTTATTGGAGTTCTATCAGTGAGTAGATTCTCCACATGTTTTTATCATGTCACTATGTCACCTACTGCAAATTTACTTGTTGTATATATGTGTATACAGTTGTAAATATCAATACATAAATTATTAAAAAGAAAAAAAAAACTAAAGTATTAAACGCTCTAAACTTCCCATTCACTACAAACAATTATAATACACTATGATAATCAGACCAATTTGGACATACGGAATTGACCTCTGGGGCTCTACCAAACCATCAAATGTTTCCCGCATCCAATCCTTACAATCCAAAATCCTACGTATAGTCCTTGATACTCCTTTTTACCCATCCTAACCCATTAGTTCTTAATCTCTCATCCTTAACAATGTAATTTAAATAATTGCTTGAAGTACCACCAATGGGTGGTTCCTTCCCAAGATTTTCAAGTGTAAATGAAACATTCCATATATTTACTTATTGTATTTATTATTTTGTACAGTTCTAAATAAAAAAAAAGTATTGAAGTCATTATAGAGAAAAAATCAAAATCTTGTAATTTCTAAATTACTTGAAGTGGAATTCTAAAGCACCAAAACACAAAATCTAACATATTTTAGTAGTAAAGTGAATTTTCCGATTAAGTTAGAGTCGATGTCAAATGCTCGCATCACTGTTTGAAACTAATGAGAAAACCATTCGTGGTTAACTTAACCACCTTACAGGAAAAAAATTATTATAAATTGGAAAAAATATTGTTATTTATAAACTATTGTTTCATTTTTTTAATGAAAAACAAATCACAAGTAAATAATAGGCTGATACATGTACCCAGTGTCCGTTTGAAGAAGAAATTTATTAGCTGGTTTCAATTAATTTTAGGGCCGGTTTAACTAATTAGTGTACCAAGATTTTAGTGCAACTTCAGTAAAAACAAGGTATAATTACTAGTCAAAATTGACGAGTCTGCCAAGTTTAGGTAAGGGGATTAAAAATCGCGGCTGTTTAAAAACCTTTAAAAAAACCACACTAATTTTTCATTCGTAGCTCTATATCTTAAAAACTACCAACAACACTAAAAAAACCTAAGAGCACATTATTTAAAGAAGAGGAAATTTACTGAAATATTAGCCCTAAAAGAGATATTTACGTCCAATAGTTCTCGAGATATAGCTTTTTAATTTTAAGCAAAATTTCTTAAAAATCTACTGAAAGATTAGTGGTTAGTTAATTTATTTTGAGAAATCTAAATCTCAGGAACTATATGACGTACAGATGTCTATTAGCACTCAAATTAAGGCTAGTTGAATGGACTATAAAGAAGTTTCTGGCCTTTACCTTCGTATAGTAGTAGTTTTCATAATATTTGTTAAAATAAATTGATTTAAAGTTGTTCAGACAATAAGTTTGATTTATGAAAAACTTCATTTCAGAAACCATTGGACGTACAGATGTTTGCCAGCGCTCAAATTA
Organism: Halyomorpha halys; assembly: GCF_000696795.3. NCBI lineage: Eukaryota > Metazoa > Arthropoda > Insecta > Hemiptera > Pentatomidae > Halyomorpha > Halyomorpha halys. The sequence goes on along the minus strand of NW_027104816.1, from coordinate 1,211,728 downwards.
AAGCTAGTTAAATTTACTGCAAAATAGTCAATTATGTTTATCATTATAAGAGTAGTAGTTTTTATGATATTTGACAAACTAAATTCACAAAATGTTAATTTCCATTTGTTCGTATAAAATGTTGCATTTTTTAAAAAATATATCTCTAGACCAATAAGACGCACATATGTCTGCCAACACTCAAAATAAAGGAAATTTAACTTTCTATAAAGTAGTTTATGACACTTATCTTCGTAGGAGTAGTAGTTTTTACTATATTCACATATGAATATAAATTTGGCCAATAAAAATTTGTCCGAACAACTATAAATCAATTTATTTTAGAAACTTTCATGAAAACTACTACTCCTACGAAGATAAACGTCATAAACTACTTTATAGCTCATTAAACTAGCTTTAATTTGTGTGCTAATAGACATCTGTACTTCAATTGGTTTTTGAGATATAAATTTTTCAAAATAAATTCACTAACTACTGATCTTTTAGTACGTCCCATACAACATTTTTATGAAATGTTGCTTTTTAAAACTATTTAACGTAAATAACTCTATTAGGGCTCATATTTTAGCAAATTTACTCTTCTTTAAATGACGTTCTCTTAGGTTTTCTTGTGTTGTACCTACTTTTTAAGATATAGAGCTCCGAATGAAAAATTAGTGTTTTTATCACTTTGAAATAGCCGCCATTTTTTATTCCCCCTACCTCTACTTGGTAGACTCATCAATTTTGACTATTAATTATACATTATAGTAATCAAAAATTGAGGTGAGATAACTGCCTTTTTTCTCCTCTTGGGCTCTTGTACTATAGCACTTGCACAGATATACCCATATATAAAACGAATATCAAGATTCTCCGGCCTTATCTTTGCCTAAGAAATTTTAAAAATAATTCCTTCAGGCAACTGAATGAATACTGAGCCGGCCAGACTTACTTCATGTAATATACTTTCACCCAATATTACTTCAACTTGGCAATATATTTTCACCCAATATTACTTCAACTTGGCAATATATTCCCACGAGATAGCTCAATAATGTGAGAGAGCTGGCTCACTTATCGGAGCCCCCCTAATAGAGACCCGTCCAGAGCCTATAAAAACTAATAAGATGAGGGAGCTGGCTGAAGGCTGATAAGAGCTGCGTCAACATCATGACTTATATATTACGGGCCCTAAGTCATAAACAACCTTGTTATATCTACTATTTTTGTACACCTTTCGATAAGTGGATTCATATTTTAACTTCTAGATGTCTAATCTATTAAAGTGGTGGCCACCGTAGAGAAATCTTTCTTCAGATCTTTTACATCTTAGAACAAAACTTTTACTTAGTAATAGGAAGTAAAAAAAAAAAAAGAAAAAAAAAGATCGTGCTGGAAGATTATTGATTGACCGTGTGTATAGATAAATGGAATATGGTCCGGGTGCAGTAAAAAAACGCTCAAATAGTAGATAATTATACTATTTTATTGAGCCAACATTTCGCCCCACGTTGCAGGGCTTAGTCAGGGCTAAAAAAGAAACACATAGTTACAAAAGGAAAAAAACAAAGTGTAAAATAACAGGGGTATAAAATGTAAAAAAGTAAGATATAATAAGAAAAATTAAAGGTTGTAAAAAGTAAATGATGATGTTTGTATCTTTTTTAGCCCTGACGTTGGGCTAAACGTTGCCTCAATAAAATAGTATAATTATCTACTATTTGAGTTTTTTTTTACCGCACCCGAACCATAATCCATTCATAAAAAAAAGATCGTTTTTTAACCTAATATTTGTATTATTATTTATTAGATATAAAATACAATTTTTTTTTTTAAATACTTTTTATTTATTGATAGATATCACACAGTTGTGGGCAATACATAAAATAAAATAAGAATAACAATAAATAAATGAATGAAAAAAAAATCTCACTTAAAATATGTTCAAATAGAAGGATAAACAAAATGAACGTAATCAAACAATGTGTATGAAAAAAAATTAATAAACAAAATAACATAATGAAAAAATAATATATATAATAATAATATAATCTCTAGTCACATTTACACTCTTAGATACAATATTTACACAATGACCTGAGGATCTCTGAGCCCTACGTGTGAGGGGTAGACCTGAGCTTAAAAGATCCCAGTGCATCCCTCTTGCCGCATCACTGGTAGTGAGCCAGTGGAGGCTGAGCAAGTGCGCTAAAAATATAATACAATTAATACTCAAAGTATAGTCCATTGTCATCTACCGTCATTAGCTATCTGCTAGTCAATTGCTCGATCCCACGCTGATACCATTCTTTGGGATGGCTGTCAAATTTCAATTTTCGAAAAATTATCAAATTTTTGCCATTGAAGGAAATGCGCGGTCAAAATATAACACAAATAAGTTGAAATAACTTATTTAATCGTGCCAACGTTTCGGCCAGAATTTCTAGCCTTCATCAGGGCTAAGAACAAAGAACAAGATAACAACCAAAGGATACAAAAAATGAAATAAAACATAATGACATAAAGTAAATAAGTGTACAAAATAAAAATAATTTTAACTTTAATTTTATTATTTTAATTCTGTACAATTATTTACTTTATATCATTCTGTTTATATTTTGTTTTTTGTATTCATTGTTTGTTATCTTGTTCGTTGTTCTTAGCCCTGATAAAGGCTAGAAATTCTGGCCGAAACGTTGGCACGATTAAACAAGTTACTTCAACTTATTTGTGTTATATTTTAATCGCACCTCCAACCATCTTCTCCACAAATTATTTTTGTATTGGATTCCTCACGAATATTTTATTAACGAAATACATCAACATATTATGAAATATATCGTCAATCATTTCCGTTGATTACAAATACTATTCGGTATTCGTTAGTCACAAATACTATTAGGTATTTGTAATTGTGGTAGACGAATACTGTAATTATTTCTTAGAATTTCAAAGGGAACTCAGAAATTAAATTTTATAGTAGAACTTTCCCTATGAGGTTTTTTATTCTTATTTAATCAAAGAAGATGGCCACGGGACCTTCTAGTTTAAATTAATGTTTGAACTACCACCAATGGGTGGTTCCTTCCCAAGATTTTCAAGTGTATATGAAACATACAACATATTTACCTATTGTATTATTTTGTACAGTTGTAAATTACAATAAATAAATAATTAAAAAAAAATTATTTAATCAATTAAGCGAATTGTTCATTGCAACGAATAACATTCGTAAGGTTGTGACACACAGTAATTGTTAATGTTAATAAATAATTTTTTTGTGCTTATTAAAGTGGTACAGAAATAAGCTTTATTTTTAATAACCCCATCACATGCATATTATTTTCCCCCTCATTACCATAAACTAATTTTTTAAATTTTAATTATTTGAAGTATCATAGAGATTGTGGCGAATAAAATGGGTGGGTAAGGTAGTGGGAAATAGTAAGGGGGCAGATTTAAAAAAAAAATGAGTGAACAGTTCATTTTATGTAAAACTTTAAATCCGATACAAGACAGGAGATTTTTTTGTAAATCCACATTAGGAAAATGCTTAGAAGTAAAGGAGCGAAGACACAAATGTCATACGTCCACAGTGAGCCGATGCCCAATTGATAACAACTTCAATTGACTATAATTCCTCTACTAAACAAAATAAATTCAATTACCACCAATGAAAATCTATTGCTGTTTCGTTTCAGGCAAGATATAAGGATGATAGCTATGGTCTCTTGTTCGAGTTGTCCTTGTCGTACAGTGCCTTCATCAATATTCTTCTCTTTGATTTTCGAAATTTTTTCGACAGAGCATATCTCGCACTTATAAGGATTTCTTATTAGTACAGGAGCTCAAAAGGAGAAAAAACGCAGTTATCTCACCTCAATTTTTGATTACTTTAATGAAAACTATGCATAATTAATAGTCCAAATTGATGAATCTGCCAAGTATAGGTAGGGGGAATAAAAAATGGCGCCTGTTTCAAAGCGATAAAAAAACTAATTTTTCATTCGGAGCTCTATATCTTCAAAAATTGGAACACAAGAAAACGTCACTTAAAGAAGAGTAAATTTGCTAAAATATGAGCTCTAATAGAGTTATTTACGTTAAATAGTTTTAAAAAGCAACATTTCATAAAAATGTTGTATGGGACGTACTAAAAGATTTTAGTAAATTTATTTTGAAAAATTCATATCTCAAAAACCATTTGACGTACAGATGTCTATTAGCACTCAAATTAAAGCTAGTTTGATGAGCTAAAATATAGTTTATGATGTTTATCTTCGTAGGAATAATAGTTTACATGAAATTTTCTTTACATATGTGCGTCTTATGGATCTAGAGATATATTTTTTCAAAAATCCATCATTTTATAGGAAGAACTAGAAATTAACATTTTGTGAGTTTACTTTGTCAAATATCATAAAAACTACTACTCCTACGTATATAAGATAAACGTTATAAACTATTTGATAGTCAATTTGACAAGCTTTAATTTGAGTGCTAACAGACATCTGTACGTCCAATGGTTTCGAAAATAAAGTTTTTCATCAAACTTATTGTCCGAACAACTATAAATCAGTTTATTTTAGCAAATTTCATGAAAACTACTATTCCTGAGAATGTAAAGGTCATAAACTACTTCAAAGCGCATCAAACTAGCTTTAATTTGATTGCTAATAGACATCTGTACGTCACATAGTTCCTGAGATATAGATTTCTCAAAATAAATTAACCAACTACTGACATTTTTATGAAAAGGCACTATCTCGAGCACTATTGGACGTAAATAGCTCTAATATTTCAGTAAATTTACTCTTCTTTAAATATTGTTCTTTTAGATTTTCTAGTTTTGTTGGTATTTTTTCAGATATGAATGAAAAATTATTATTTTTTTTAAAGGCTTTGAAACAGCCACCATTTTTTATTCCCCCTACCTATACCTGGCAGACTCATCAATTTTTACTGTTGATTATACATAGTTTTCATTAAAGTAATCAAAAATTGGGGTGAAATAACTGCCTTTTTTTCTTCCCGGTTCTTGAACTACTAGAACTACATCTGCACAAACGAGAGACCAGGAATCCTCATATATGACTGAAAGACAGGATACTGCTGGTCGATTCCGACTAATACAACACTTACAAGTTAAACAATCTAAGCTTTCAACTACCTATAAAAAACTCATTTACAGAACTATAATAAGGTTTATTTGCAATTGAGGACTACGGTTCCACTAAACCTCAGAATTCCTCACGTATCCAATGCTTACAATCCACAATTCTTCGTAAAATCCTGATAGGTCCCAACGAAACAAATCAAGTAATCAATCAGGATCTCGATGTTCCATATGTTGCCGATTTGGCAAGAACCAGATACCAATCCTTCCACGATAAACTTCCTAACCAACCAAAACTTACTCATTTCTAGCCTGGCTTCTTTTTTATTACCTGATAACCCTCCTAGCCATCTGAAAAAAAGATGACCTCGAGATCTTCTCCTCTAGAGATTTATCCTTTGGAGTTTTATCTATAGGTAGATTCCCTACTTGTCATGTATCATGCCATTGTAAAACTAATATAAAATTTATTTATTTTATATGTTTTAATAAAGCTGTAAATATTAATAAATATTTTTTTAAAATCGAAAACAACGTCGATTCAAGTTTTTAAAAAATAAAATAAGTGCTATTTGAAATATCCTTTCAACAAGAAATCTTTGTCACGTACGGAAGTCTTCAATTTTTTTTTTTTATGCATTAGCTATGGGCACTGAATTCTATCGACTTCAAAAGAGACTGCCAAGCTTATACACTTTAGAAGATAACTTTAAATGGAAGCTTCCAGTGGAATAGCCTGCAATAAAATATCTTTACGACATTCGCCCAGGATTGGTACACTCTACTTTATGAGTTCTGCTATATTGGATTCAGCCAATCAACCTATTTTATCCTTCACATTTCTTTAGATAAAAGACAATGTGCTTATTAAACAATGCTTCCATTAATTATTTAATACAATATTATAAGATGGGCGTAAGGTTGTGGGACTTAGTAACGAACGGATACAATATCAATACAAACTGAACCAACAGGTAAACTTACGGAGAATAGACCGAAACGTAAACTGGAAGATTGTTTTAAGACTGATTTAGTAGATTTGTATTTTGATGAGCTCCGAATGAACAATTTGTCCGAACAACTACAAATCAATTTATTTTAGCAAATTTCATGTAAACTATTAGTCCTACGAAGGTAAACATCATAAACTATATTTTAGCTCATCAAACTAGCTTTAATTTGAAAGCTAATAGACATCTGTACGTCAAATGGTTTTTGAGATATGAATTTTTCAAAATAAATTCACTAACTACTGATCTTTTAGTACGTCCTATACAACATTTTTATGAAATGTTGCTTTTTAAAACTATTTAACGTAAATAACTCTTTTAGGGCTCATATTTTAGCTAATTTACTCTTCTTTAAATGACGTTCTCTTAGGTTTTCTTGTGTCGTTCTTACTTTTTAAGATATAGAGCTCCGAATGAAAAATTTGTTTTTTTATCGCTTTGAAACAGCCGCCATTTTTTATTCCTCCTACCTATACTTGGCAGACACATCAATGTTGACTATTAATTATACATAGTTTTCATTAAAGTAATAAAAAATTGGGGTGAGATGACTGCCCTTTTTCTCCTCTTGGGCTCTTGTACTATAATATTTATACTGCAGAACTGAATGCCAGAGCATTCGCCTTTTACTTTTGCATGTCAAATACACCAAATGACAATATAGCAATAAGATCAGACTTGATTAGCACTATTCAAGGACTAGATATAATTTATTCGGTCCACCCTCTCGTTCAACGAATTCAAGAGTACTTAATAATATTAAAACAAATAGGTAAATCAGTCTACTTCGTCTGGGACCCCCGGACATATTGGTATGATAGGAAATGAGAAGGCCGACAAAGCTGCTAGAGAAGCACTTGTCCTTCTAGGACTTGCTCGCCTTTTAAAGGAATGTATAAATAAAAGATGGCAGGCAATGTGGGATGAATGAAAATTAAAACCTATAAAGAAAGATGTGAAGTTCTGGATTACATCAACACGAAGTAGACGCCGCGAAGAAGTAGCGATTACCCGGCTCAGAATAGGACATATACGAATGGCACACATCCAACTCATAACAGGTGAGGCCCCTTCAAAATATACAAAATGTAATGGTAATCTGACAGTCAAACGCATCTTTGAAGAATGAAATTATCTATTTTTCATCTTCCTCTGACCAATATCGTTACAAACACTATTAGAAAAAATTATAAGTTAATCGAACACTATTAAATTAAAAATTATAGCTTCAATATTTTTAACCAATAACCAATGGGCGTTGATGACCGGGCAGTTGAACGCCCTTTCAAAACAACCAAACAAACTCCTAGAATGCTTAAGGAATGCTTACAAGGGATTGGTCGTAAACCCAAAAAGAGCAAACATCATTGATACAGAAGAGGTCTGTAAGGGGACAAAGACAAGGAGAAATGGCTCGTGTAGACTATCCGGCTTGGCCTCTTCCCAAACCCCGGCTTCTGATTTATAACATCACCGCAAAATGGTCTTCTAGCTCTTTAACATTATCAACATAGCTCATTCTATACGAGCATAATTACACTACTTACAATGTCAAATCAATTTTAAACCCCTTAAATATTGGTTCCAGTTATGATTATCAATATGAATTTAATGCGGGATACTGAATACTATCTAGGAGTAAAAAAAGTAGCTTGAACCCGAAGGTTCCATGCCGACAGTACCAAACTCAAATCTATAATAACTGTTTTGGATCAGTTTTCCCACCTTGGCTTCGGTCTCCAGGGTAGTATCCTTGGTCCTATCCTTTATACAGTTTTCACAGCTGACATCCCAACCCTATCCTCACCATATATGCCGATGACACATGTCTATCGTCAGTGAACAATGATCCTTACATTGTATTCCAAACCCTCCAATCTCACATCACCCCCTTGAAGAATGGTGCCAAAACTGGAGGATTAAAATTAATTCCAATAAATCACATTTACTCTTCGTCGTAAGCCCATGACTTCTTTCCCTACAGTATCCTTTAATCCTCTTATTCCTTAACTTCCTTACTTAGGACTACATCTGAAATCCTCATACAAGACTAAAAAGACTGATCTACATGACTATTATAAGGCCTATCTGGACATACGGAGTTGTGCTTTGGGGCTCCACTAAACCATCAAATTCCTCCCGAATCCAATCCTTACAGTCCAAAATCCTTCGTAAAATCCTTAATTCCCCTTACTTTGTAACAAATCAAGTCATCCATCAGGTCCTCAATGTTCCATATGTTGCCGATTTGGCCAGAACCAGATACCATTCCTTCCATGATAAACTTCTCAACCACCCTAATCCACTTGTTTCTATCCTGGCTTCTCCTTCATTACCTAATAATCCTCCTATGCGTCTGAAAAGAAGATGGCCTCGAGATTTTCTCCTCTAGAAATGTTATTGGAGTTCTATCAGTGGGTAGATTCTCCACATGTTTGTATCATGTCAATATGTCACCTACAGCAAATTTACTTGTATATATTTGTATACAGTTGTAAATAACTATAAATAAATTATTTAAAAAAAATTTATTGATATTTTAATAATTTACAACTATATAAAAATGTATACAACTAGTATATTTGCTATAAGTTATAAAATGGCATGATACAAACATGAGGAGAATCTACCTATTGATAGAACTCCAATAACATTTCAATAGGAAAAGATATCGAGGCCATCTTCTTTTCAGACGCCTAGGAGGATTATCAGATAATGAAGGAGAACCCATATTAGAAACATGTGGGTTTGGATGGTTTGGGAAGCTTTTCATGAAAGGATTGATATCTGGTTCTGGTCAAATCGGCAACAAATGGAACGTTAAGGTCCTGGCGGATGAGTAAATTTGCGACAAAGTTAGGAGCATTAAGGATTTTGGACTGTAAGGATTGGATATGAGAGGAATTCGATGGTTTAGTGGAGCCCCGAAGTTCAAATCTGGATGTCCAGATAGGCCTTATAATAGTCATGTAGATCAGTTTTTTGTATTAGATTGGAAGTTTAGGTCTTTTGTCAATTATTTTATTTATTTTTTTTTAATCACATATTTATTGTTATTTACAACTGTATAACATACATAGAAGTAAATTTGCTGTAGGTGAGATAGTGACATGATACAAACATGTGGAGAATCTACCCATTGATAGAACTCAAATAACATTGCCAGAGGAGAAGATCCCGAGGCCATCTTCTTTTCAGACGCCTAGGAGGCGTTTTTTCAATTAAATTTTATATATGTTAGAAAAATTATCTTTAATTGATAACAAAGATAATAGTGGATATCTACTTATCACAGCAGCTTTCCACTATCCACCTATAACAGCAGCTATCCACTTTTCATCTATCGCAGTAGCTATCTATTACCCGCCTATCGGAGTTGATGAAGACCTAAACTGTTGATAAAAATGTCAGCAATTAATAAATTGTTCACAAACTGCAGCCATTACCATCTTCTTGAAATCCACACACATCCAATAAATCATATATTAAATACACAATAAATATTACAGTCAAAATACTATGATTTGCCAGTACTAAAAAAATACAAGACTATATTTATTGACTAGATATTTTATATGCTTTGTGACAAACCACACAATCCATCGGTCCATTCCGTCAGTTCTCATTCATGGTCGATTGGAGTGGTATTATGTTTCTGGCAGGCTAATGTTTAGGATTGATGGAATTCCAGCAGCTCCTCCACATTCCATTTGGCTTGGAACGGATGCAAAGGTTACTTTATATAATTATTGTTGTTTTACTGAATAGATTTTTATTGTTTACTTATATTATCTTTTTCGAATATTTTTGTTGTTCGATTAATGGATTAAAGATTTATTACAATTTCGCTGAACTGAGTTGACAGAGGCCACCACCGGTCTGTACATATTCTGCACATTGTTTACTTAGGTACGGGTTTATACCGGTCCTCTGTTCACATTTAGAATAGAGTTTATCTGGGTTAGCTTTAGGGCTTGTACAAGCCAAAATATTATCATTTAATATTCCCCAGTTTATACATTAACCATTTGGCTTTGGTTAGTAAACAAATAATAACTAAGTTATTTATAATGTTTTTATATCCAATTTCTTTTTTTCTTAATTTAGAATTTATGGTATCAGGATCCTAAAAAATATCATTTACTTAATTTATATTTTTCACTTGTTGTTTTACAGGAAAATGAATTGTTTTATGTACTTCGTCTTTCTCATACTCAAGCTTCAATAACCCTTCCAATTATAAATTTCGCCTATTCGCTTTTCACATATCCGAAATATTACATAGTAAACCAAGAAGAAGAAATACAGTTATTTAACCCCAATTTTTGATCACTTTCATGAAAACTAAAAATAATAACTAGTCTACATTGTTTATCTATAAAATAGATATAAACAACAGTGGCAGTTTCAAAAGGTTATAATATAACTAATTTTTCATTCCGAGCTCCATATATTTAAAACTACCTACAACACTACAAGATCTTATAGAATATAATTTAAAGTAGACTAAATTTACTGTTTACAGCCAATAATTCTCGAAATACAGTTATTTGAAAGCAACCTTTCATGACAAATGTACTGAAAAATCAGTAGCTAGTGAATTCATTGCGGGGAATCTATACTTCAGGTATTCTGAGATTTAAAGATATCTATTAGCATTAAAATTAAAGCTAGTTTGATTTGTTATAAAGTAGTTAATAACGTTTTTTTTCATAGGAGTGGTAGTTTTCATGATATTTGCTAACATAAATTGATTTCTAGTTGAATAAAAAATCGAGGTGACATAACTGACTCTTTTTCCACAGGACTAAGTAGAGGTTCAGGTAAACCTCAATAAAAATCGATAGTCCACCTGCGAAAATCTCAGGACACCATCAGCCTCAAGGATTGCAACAACCCTTTATAGTAAGAACCTCAGGCTTGAAAATCCACAAAAAACTAACTTTCATTTTTATGGATAAAAATGGAATAGTCTGGAGAAACAAGGCAAAAAATTGTCTCTTCCATAAAATCTAATTATATAAAAGTATCGACCGCGTCAAAAAAACAAATTGTCCTCTAGAAGGAAAATCCTTTGCGAACCATCTTTTTTACAGCAATCTACTCAGCGCAGTATAACAAGATTATAGGATAGTATCATGATGACAAAAGGGAACTGGATATAATCAAGGGTATTACTACGTTCATAAGAGACACTCCAACAGGGAGAGGGCGTATAATCACTTACACAGGATGACGGCCCAAGTAAAATTAAGTTACTACCTTTTTGTTGGTATCCTTAAATAATTAATACTTATTAATTTATTAATAATCAACAGTAAAATCTACTGTAAATTCTATAGATTCAAAAGTCAATATGAACTATATGCTGACCACTATCACTCTCCGAAGAGGGTAAAAAAAACTTTTTTCGAGATTTAAGAATTATATATTAAACACAACTAGTGATTTCATTACTAAGCAATCCCTACAAAACACAATCTATCATCGGACCATTATTTGCCGAGTTACAACAATCTAATAACCTTGAAAAACAGATTCTTTCATTTGAAAAAAGTTTAATTTTGTTCATAAATATTTTTCTACTCGAGAAATTTAGGATTTCAATAGTTAAGAACCTTCTCAGCACGAAACGAAACATTAAAAAAAAAACATCGTGAAAGCGGTTAAGAGAGAGATATGCTATATTTAGCATATAATACATTGGACTGCTACAATACACAGGATACCAATAAATCCATAATCGGACATATATACAATACATATACTTACATGATATAACAATAATTTTTCCCTCCTTTTTCCTTTACAATCAATGCTCGTCTACACACTAAATATTTTTTTTTTTTTTTTTAATATTTATTTAATGCTAAGTTAAGTATTGGCGAAAGCAAAATGTAAAAACAGAGAAGAAGGAATAAGATCTAACTCGCTTGAACTGCTGTAAAACACTGACTTTATTGTAATCGGTACATCTCTTATATACCCTCGATCAGCTGATCTCCTCAGTCAGCTGACATCGAAATAACAGCTGACTCATACCGTAACT
>NW_027104816.1:1196232-1199521 GCF_000696795.3 Halyomorpha halys | reverse complement strand
GAATAAGTAAATATGTTGTATGTTTCATTTACACTTGAAAATCTTGGGAAGGAACCAACCATTGGTGGTACTTCAAGTATTAATTTGAATTAGAAGGTACCATGGCCATCTTCTTTTCAGACGACTTGGAGGATTATCAGGGATTGTTAAGGATGAGAGATTAAGAATTCATGGGTTAGGATGGTTAAGGAGTTTGGAATGAAAAGAAGCATATCTGCAACGAATGGGATGTGTGTCTTTGTGAATGTGTTTATTTGTAACGTAATGAGCATCAAGGATATTGGATTGTAAGGATTGGATGCGGGAGGAATTTGATGGTTTGGTCGAGCCCCAGAGCTCAATTCCAAAGGTCCAAATTGGTCTAATTATCATAGTGTATAATAATAATACATAAGTTAAAACACAAATAACTATAGTTAAAATATCTTAGACAAATAAACAACGAACATTATATTTTTATTTATATAGATAGAGATATAAAAAAGAGCGCAGTAGTTACATTTCAAAATTAAAATCAGGTTTATAATTATGAGAGATAGTTGACCGTGGATGACATACTAGTGAAATTATTCACTTTATGTCATTCTGTAAATATTTTATTTTTTATTTTCTATACTTATTGGTAGTTATCTTGTTCTGTCCTTAGCCCCGATGAAGGCTAGCAACTCTAGCCGAAACGGCACTATTACATGAGCTACACCAACTTATTTGTTTTTCATTTGACAGAACCCCCAATCATCATCTAGTAAAATCAGTCTTTATTATTATTTTCTATTGTTTTCAAAGTACAATGCTCACTTATACAATTTTATTCCTGGTTGAATTTCCTTTATATTTTTTTAAGAAATATTACCCGAAGTTTTATATATTCATATATTTAATTTAAATATGTATAGAAACAATTAATTGTACACTTACCTCAAATGATTCTTTAAGATGTAATAAAATTTCCAACAGCTTCGTCACTTCAGTAGCTGTCCACCTAATCTGTTCCTTATTACCTCTTCTGTTTTTTTTCTCAAATGTATCATTAAAATTATCCATTCTGGTATATGACAGGGATATGAATACCACAAACACACGAAAGAACTGAGCTGTCACAACAACAAAAATGGCGGCGATCTCAACTGGTCTATTGTGTGACGTCATTCTCCATTTAACAGACCAAGTAACAGGCTCTTAGCCATGTTAAATGTTATTTCGTTTTACCACGGTAAAAGAAGGATATTTTTTTCGATTTAACATGAGTTTTTCCTCCTTATACCCCTATTATCTCTATTTAAGTTTAACACGAATACAGAGGTTACATTACATTTATAACAAATACAATGGTACATTTGAAGACAATAAAGAGAGAAATAAATGATAAACCAAAATACAAGGAAAGAGAGGAATTTAACGATTGTAAATTGTACAGATTATAGTATAAGAGTGGCCTTAGCACCTATATAAATTTGTATGTAGCTTAATTTAATATATAGTGATATAGTGAATCGACTTTACACTTACAATAACCAGTGAATATACCCAGAGATAGGATGCACTCAGCAATAGAGTCTTAGATTAATTGCCCTCGTTAATTAACTGTCTCGTGTGCATCTGTGCTCACGTCACTTGTGACTATTTTTAATTCGGATTTGAGCTTCAATATAAGGTCACATTTATAAATCAAGTTTCGAGATGAGGTTAAATTGGACTCTAATTAAAAGAGGATGTGCTGATATTAAGTCAGTTCAAGAAGTATTCAACGAATTTTTGGTACTTATCTCCTACATTTCATTATCAGCTATGTAAGTTATATCATGTTCGTTCCAAGGACGAACTTGTCAGTACTTACTACACAATGCTGACTACAGATTATGTTACTGGAGATTTATATTATATAATAATAATGAAGGCCCAACGAATCTGAAGGCTCGATGCCGATACCACCAATCGCTCTCTACATACATCCTTCCAGTGATGCCCCTCCAAACCAAATTATACTAAATCAGTTTAACATTAATCCTCCCATCTCCGTTATGGTCTACCTCTCGGACAATTACCCGACGGTTCAGTGTTTATTAACATTTTAGGGATCCGCTCGTTACTAAGCCCTATAACCTAACGCGCCCATCTTATACGCCCCAATGCTATAACTTTAATTATATTTACCGAATGTAGCTCCTTTATTTCAGTGTTGAGTAGCCTTCTGAATTCTCCCATTAATTTAACCTTAATTGGTTCGAATATTTTGCGTAATACTTTATTTTCGAAAACTTTAAAGCGCTGTTCATGCCTTAGTGTAAGATGCCACGTCTCGCATCCATTAAAAACAGTGGGAAGGATAATGATTTAATAAATTCTAATTTTTAAGTTTTTGGTTAGAAGGCGCGAGCTAAGCAGTTTTGAAATTGAAAAATAACAAGCGTTTCCCGCCTTCAACCTAGCTTTTATTTCCTCATAAATTTCGTTTTTTCTAGTTTCCGTAGAACCTAAATACTTAAACCTATCTATCTGTTCAAACGTATTTCCTCCTATATCTATATTACCGAAATTTCTGGCGCTTCAACTGCTAACCATGTATTTTGTTTTATCCGTATTTATTTCAAGACTTAGCTCCTTACTGGAATTTATTAACGCGATTGTATTTAGTTCCATAGTTTCCTTGTCCTCACCCAATAATACCAAATCATCAGCAAACCCAAGCACCGATATTTCACCACCTAAAATTAAACCCTTTCGGTATTCACCACACTTTTAATGACGTATTCTAGTGCTAGATTAAATAAGATAGATGATAAAGAATAGCCTTGTTTTAAACCCGATAGGACCTGGAATTTCTCAGAATAATGAATACCAATTCTTACCTTATTAAAACTTTCGGTCATACACAACCGTACGAGACTAACTTCTTTGAAATTCCCTGTTCAAGTTACTCGACATTTACATAAATAAAATTTTAAAGCTCGTTTGTTACTCAGGTCCGTCTCATACCATTCGGTGTAGTTCACAGAGCCTTAAACCACTCATAGGTATAGTGCAGATATTTATTTTGAGGTTATTATATTTTTTGATTTTTTTTCTTTTCGTTCATTTGCATATAATTTTTTTATCACTTTAATTTACCTTTTTGTATCTTAGTATTCTACTGTCAAAGTATCATTAGTTTTTTTTTAAATATCTTTTTAGCTCTACAATGTCGTGGGGAAACTTCAGCTTAGTAAAAATAGGTTATTTATTTAAAAACTATTCATATTTCATTACTTGCTCAGCCTCCACTGGCTCATTACCAGTGATGCGGCGAGAG
>NW_027104816.1:1188464-1195890 GCF_000696795.3 Halyomorpha halys | reverse complement strand
TATTCTTTTGTTTGTATATATTTTAAGAGAGTTGTGTTTTTTTATTTATTTATATTTTTTTTTTTATTTATTTTTTATTTTAGTATGTCTAAGATCATTCAACACTATTACCTATTGCCCACAACTGTGTGGCAGATTGTAATATCTATCAATAAATAAATCTATCAATCTATCATATTTTATTATAGGAAAATAATCCGGGTAGCGGTATCAAAATATTAAAAGAAAGCTATTCATATAAGTTCTAAATATGGAACTGTACTCGACAGCAATTTATTAGTCTAGATCTGTATTTAGAAAACCTGGCTGTACTTATTAGTAAGTAGTTTCTATTCCACCTAAATTTATGCTTCCTTATATTAATTTTTTTTTTATACTTCATAAACATAACAACTGTTTTGAAATGTTTTTTTATTTTAATGTTCTGCCAATTCTATAATGTTTGTATTCTTTTTAAATTTAGCCCTGATGAAGCCCTGCAAAGTGGGACGAAACGCTGGTTAAAAATAAATTGTTTTCTTTTACTATATTGATACCTTTATTGACTTCCACCCGTGATCTTCCTACAATCTACTTCATACGGTCAACTATCTGACATATAATCAAATTATACAAAAGAAAAAAAAAAAGTATTTTTCTCAAAACTTCTACAACTTATACTAAGTACAAAAAGGCCCAAGCCGTATTAATAAATCGTCTTTTATATCTTGACAGTTACGTTTCGAACCTTAGTCCAGTAGCGCACTCTAGCAGAAGTCAAAAACAAACTCTTTACATCATTCAGTACTAATCTTCCCTCTACACCACAACGTAAGTCTCCCTTCTCGTTTCATATTTGTTTCATTATTCTTTTCCTTTCTCCATATACTACCTTTTCCTATTGTATATATTTATATTTTTAGTATAGATATATAAGTTAATACTCACAATGTAATTCAGATATAAGCCCTCACTATTTTTCATTGTTTGTCATAATGTTCAATTTGTAGATTCCATTTATTTATTTAATTTATCAATTTTTAGACACTACTTGCATATCTTATATTATAATCTTCTTACCTACATGATATTATATTTCATCTGTCACTGTTTTCAATTTACTACCATACAATTCCACAAATATCAATCAATTAAAATTTTTTACTATTCAATTATCAGTTATCATTTTTTATCATTTATGATTTAATTCAATATTTTATATAATTCTAAATTTGTTTGTATACTATTCCTTTTCAATTGTATGTTACTCTAAATGTTGTTGTTATCTCTTTTGTTCTATAGCCCTGATGAAGAACTGAAACTCAGGTCGAAACGTCGGCATAAAATAAATAAATATGGTTTTGTTTATTTATGTTGTTCTTTGCTGACCGCACCCCCCGACAAACTTCTTCAAGAAAAAACGTCTTTTATTTTGAGTACATGTTTCTTATCCCGAAGTAAATAATGTTTAACATAAAACTTATATTTTATACAAGAAATTTAAACTATAAGCTAGGCCCAAGAACAATGTAAAGACTGGAAGCACCGAGGCGGAATAACAAGGACGCTGAAGTTTCAACTTGCAGACAAGCCCAAGATTAGAAGACTACTGGATTCCTCCAACCCTCCATCCTTCTCACTCGCTGATAAATACATAGACATGCATGAGAAAATGTCCCCACTTCTTCCGTTAACCCTTAGGAAGGGTAAGATTTTTAATAATATACAGAAATATTACCCTTAAAAGAGCTATTTACGTCTAATATCTCGAGATATAGCTTTTAGAGCAAAATTTCTTAAAAATCTACTGAAAGATTAGTACCACTCAAATTAAAGCTAGTTTAAAGTACTATAAAGAAGTTTATGGCCTTTACCTTCGTAGGAATAGTAGTTTTCATAATATTTGCTAAAATAAATTGATTTATAATTGTTCGGACAATAAGCTTGATTTATGAAAATCTTTATTTCAGAAACTATTGGACGTAAAGATGTCTGCCAGCAATCAAATTAAACCTAGTTAAATTTACTACAAAATAGTTAATTGTGTTAATCTTTGTAGGAGTAGTAGTTTTTATGATATTTGACAAAATAAACTCACAAAATGTTAATTTCTAGTTGTTCGTATAAAATGTTGGATTTTTGAAAAAATATATCTCCACATTCATAAGACGCACATATGTCTGCCAAGACTCAAAATAAAGTAAATTTAACTTACTATAAAGTAGTTTATGAAACTTATCTTCGTAGGGGTAGTATCTTTTATGATATTCACATATGAATATACATTTGGCAAGTAAAACTTTGTCCGTACAACTATAAATCAATTTATTTTAGCCAATTTCATGTAAACTATTACTCCTACGAAGATAAACATCATAAACTACTTTATAGCTCATTAAACTAGATTTAATGTGAGTGCTAATAGACATCTGTACTTCAAATGGTTTTTGAGATATAGATTTTTCTAAATAAATTCACTAACTACTGATCTTTTAGTACGTTGTAATGTTGTATGGGCATTTTCATGAAATGTTGTTTTTTAAAAGCTATATCTCGAGAATTATTTAACGTAAATAACTCTTTTAGGGCTCATATTTTAGCTAATTTGCTCATGACGTTCTCTTAGGTTTTCTTGTGTTGTTCCTACTTTTTAAGATATAGAGCTATGAATGAAAAATTAGTGTTTTTTAAGATTTTGAAGCAGTCGCCATTTTTTATTACCCCTACTTATACTTGGCAGACTCATCAATTTTGTCTATTAATCATAGATAGTTTTCGTTAAAGTAATCAAAAGTTGGGGTGAGACAACTGCCTTTTTTCTGCTCTTGGGCTCTTGTACTAAAAGGGTTAACAGAAGAAGTAGGGACATTTTATACCTGATATTCCTTTTTTCAGTCGTCCTTTATTATTACTCAACTATGAGCTCCTGTAAATTGAACATATTCTTTTCCTGTACAATAATAAGATTAAAATATAATAATTATTTCAGTAAGCTGCCCATCCTCTCCGCTTACTGCAATTTAACTACCAACAATTATATTTAAATTTAAATCTCTACCGCTACAACCCATGAAGGTTCAGTACTTTGTAAGGAAGTACTCCTACTAGACCAACGGTTGTTCAAGGAGGTGATTTGGTCAGAATCACGCTCGACCGCCAGATTTTTACCCAATTTAAGGTGGATTTTCCCCCCAGGAGGGCTCCAGAACCCACAAGAGTTGACTCACGGTTACAGTGTAACAGAAAACAATTTTCTACCCAGCTGGATTAGAACTCGGGTCCTGAGAGTTGGTAGCCACGCGCTTTACCCGGTGGCTACCGCCCTCCCAACAATTAAATACCTACTTTATTATATCAGTATAATGTGTGTGTCAGATTTCCAGTACCAGGTTTATAATTAGTGGATTCATATATGATTTTTGAACAGAAACTGCATATTTAATCTATAATTTTGATACGGTATCGATACAATTGGTTTTCCAGTCTATAGCAGAATTACTCAGTTTCTCTAAGTTTAAAAGCACGATAATATAGATTAGCCATGTAATTTAACTCCCAAGAAAAGGAAGATACCATTCACTTCTTGAGAACCTATCACAGGTATAGAAAATTTAGAATAAAATATTTTGGGCAGTGGACCTGCTATCCAGAACAAATATCTAGTTTATTAAAAGGATCTAATTGGAAAGCTATTAGCAACAATGTACGACGGGCTACACTGGAATGTGCTCAGTTGGTTACAATGTGAGGGATCAATGCCATACCAGTTTGTTTAAACATAAATACCTTATTGTTATTTTAAATCACTGAATTATTGATTGTTTTAAAAGATATTTTAATGATTGGAGAAGTTTGTCGAGGGGTGGGGTCAGCAAAGAACAACAAACAGTTGTAGACCTACCTTCTACGCCACAACCCCTGATGAAGTCTGAGACTCCGGTCGAAACGTCGGCATAAAATAAATAAATATGGTTTTGTTTATTTATGTTGTTCTTTGCTGATCGCTCCCCCCGACAAACTTCTTCAAGCATTAATCTACGGTCAACTATCTACACCTCATTAAAAGATGTTTTGTTTGTTTTACAAGATAATTTGTTTTTTAAAACGTTATGTTATTTAGGTGCTGTACTTAAAATAGCACAGAGGCTTCGAACTTAATTTTTTTTATTTAATTGATTTTTTGATTAATCAATTTACGACGAGTTGATTTATTATAATTTTAATTTCTTTTTTTTTCTTTATTCAATTTTTAATTAAATAACGATTAAAAAAAAAGATATATTTGTAATAAGCATTTTTCTATAATTCATTCGAAATAGCTTTTGGAATAGACAATGAAGAGAACATGCGAACATGGAACAGTCATCATAAAGTAATTCCATAATATAAATAAAATGACGTTCGTGACTGTCCTAAACTGTCGTGCCAGGAGCGACAGTATTAATGTTGTAACGATGGAAAAATAACAGCAGAAAAGAAAAAAAAGGAAAAGAGAATTCTCACAATATTTTAGATCAGACCTCAACCTTATCGTACCTATATTATTTATAAATTTAATACTTATGAATTTAACCCTGACCATCTTCTAAATCATTCAAAATTCATGCATTATATGCAACATACAGGACATCATTGTAATTTTTTCGTTGTAATAATCAGAATAAAAAACACACGCCTTAGGTGACAGTATATTCACTACCACGACAGGTACTGATAGAAAAAAAGCTAAAATAAATTGATTTATAGTTGTTCGGACAAATTTTCATTTGCCAAATTTATATTCATATGTGAATATCATAAAAACTACTACCCCTAAGAAGATAAGTGTCATAAACTACTTTATAGTAAGTTAAATTTCCTTTATTTTGAGTGTTGGCAGACATATGAGCGTCTTATGGATCTAGAGATATATTTTTTCAAAAATCCAACATTTTATACGAACAACTAGAAATTAACATTTTGTGAGTTTATTTTGTCAAATATCATAAAAACTACTACTCCTACAAAGATTAACACAATAACCTATTTTGTAGTAAATTTAACAAGCTTTGATTTGAGTGGTGGCAGACATCTACAATTAATTAAATTAAACAATTATAAAGATTAAAAAAGCTAATTATATTTGACTATATGATTTTCCATATTAGTTATGCAAAACTTAAGGAGATTGCCTGAGAATATAAAGTTAGCGCAGAGAACTTTATAGTACCCATGGGAATGGAACTTTACGGCACTAAACTTTATGACCAAATAAATTTATCTTTGTCATACTTCTTCATGCCATAAAGAGGAGGTACGCCCCATTTTGCGAGACCTGTTTGAACAATATACAAGATGAAAATTTATAGCTTTAAAATGCATACGACCTTATCTTACTCGGTTAACTTTTAACGTAATTTTCAAGAGGGACTCTATGCACAAGTATTAAAAATTAATAATTCTTTGATGTTAAAGTCTCATACATAAAAGTGAAATTTATAAATAGTCAACGATGAGCGTACCCAGAGGGGTCAGCTTCTCCCCTTAAGAGTGAAAAAATTAATAATGTTTAAATAAATAATTCAATTTGTATCCATTTTTGTCTCAACACATTTTATTTTTGTTATAAGTCCGACGTTTCGGCCAATCCGGTCATCCTCAGGGACATCTTGATACAATTTTGGAACTAAAAATATTTAAACACTCAACTTCATGCAGGCTATTCTGCCCAGGTCACAACAACAATTTCTAATTAGTCAACATTTACATTAAAACCAAAAATAAAAATTCATTATAAATCGTTATAACAGTCACTTGTTAAAACCTTTATCACAACCTTGCTTAATAAAGATTTTAACAAGTGACTGTGATAAATTAATTTATATTTTTGGTTTTAATGTAAAAGTTGACTAATTAAAAATTGTTGTGACCTGGGCAGAATAGCCTCCATGAAGTTGAGTGTTTAAATATTTTTATTTCCAAAATTGTATCAAGATGTCCCTGAGGATGGCCGGATTGGCCGAAACGTCGGACTTATAACAAAAATAAAATGTGTTGAGACAAAAATGGATACAAATTGAATTATTTATTTAAACAAAATTAACCAGTCACAAAAAAGTGTAAAGATTATAAATATAATAAAATTAATAATTTCATGACAATTTTTTTTTCAAGGAAATACTAATTGTAGTAAGTAATAAAGCATTGTGATAATTATATATCATGTTCTTAAAATACGCCCTTGCAATCACTGCTTACATATTGGATAGTTCTCCATTTAATAATATTCAAGACATAAAAGGTGATACTCGAATTCCATTTTAACTTTTAATTTATCATTTATGTATGCCTCCACCACCTCCGCTCACTCCCCCCATTTTCTATGCCATTGTCAAAATTAATTTGTCGATTTGACCAGATATCAATCCTTACATGATCAACTTCCCACCAACCCACCCAAAACCATTTCTTACTAACCTGGCGTCTCCTTCATTACCTAAATAATCCTAGTAGCCGTCCGAAAAGAAGATGGCCTAGAGATCTTCTCATATAGATATGTTATTGGAGTTTTATCAATGAGAAGATTTTTTCAAGTTTATATGAAACATACAACATATTTACTTATTGTATTTATTATTTTACAGATGTAAATCACATTAAATAAATTAAAAAAATATAATAGAGCTTAATAAAATCACTAATACTTTTTTCATATTCTTCGGCAAGAGGCGAATCGATTGATATACAAGTACAATAACAGAGAAAAAAAGAACGTATGCATTCTCAGCTGCAAACCAAAAACGATCAATTTTGTTCATAACTTTTTTTCTACTCGAGAATTCAGGGGTTTCATTACCTTTAAACCTTCTTAAGCAAAAGGGGATATTTTGATAGAACGTAAATCGGTCCACTAATTCTAAATTTTATTGAGGACAAAGATTCGACCATTCCCTTTTATATATATAGATAATATGTCAGTTAAAAATCATATATATAATAAAGGCTGTTTTGTTATAGATTGTCCTTGAGGATGGCCGAAACGTTGAACTTTAAAAAAATTAAAGGGTGTTTTAAGACTTAAATTGGATAAAATACCAACCGTCACTTTGTTTTAGACTGCCGTCAAAACAGGTATGCATTCTGTCTCATAATTTGATTTGTATTTTTTTTCTTTTTTCATCTCTTTATTGTGCTTTCTTTAATATTTCTTCTTTTATCTATCTGTTACTATTACCCTTTTCATTTACTATTTACAACCTTTAATTTTTCTTATTATATCTTACTTTTTTACACCCTGTTATTTTACACTTATGTTTTTCTTTTTTTTTCCCTTTTTGTAACTATAGTGTTTGTATCTTTTTTAGCCCTGACGAAGCCCTGCAACGTGGGGCGAAACGTTAAAATTATAGTTTTTTTTACCGCACCCGTACAATATTCCATTCTGTTATTTTTTTAATTTATTTATTTT
>NW_027104816.1:1184617-1188393 GCF_000696795.3 Halyomorpha halys | reverse complement strand
AATTACTTAAATATTAATCATATATATTTTTAATTGATGTAATTTGGAAATATACACTATAAAACACCACATACAACTGATTTTAATAAGTAAAGTCCTCAGAGAATGGTTCGTACTGAGATATGAACAACTGGAATAAAATTCAACAGAAATCTGGCCAGGAGAGCAACGACATGTTGAAATATTGCAGGAAATAACGAAAATCCCTCCGACCGGAACCTCTACACAGACCCGTACAAGTTAGAGGGAGGAACCCTCATATGGGCCGCCTCATTTAGAAACAGAAATCGTCGTTTGCACAAAAAAAAACAAAAAAAAAAAACGGTGGAAATATAGAAATAAAAAAAAATAATAAAAAAAGGAACCAGAGGAGACTGGAAGGCATGCAGGGGGGGATATATTCATATAAAGCCAAGGTAAGCTTACCGTATCCATAGCTCCACGGAATCCATAATGACATCATCTACATCATGCTCTCCTTCTGCGGTTTAACCAAATTCTTCAATAATATATATTCTATTTGGGCAGGAATAATTTTGTATTTTACATAAGGCGATCTCCTCATAAGTAGAGCATAATTACTCTCAAATGACTTTTAATTATTCAAGTACTGATTACCCAGTAATGAAAGCGAGATAATTAAATTACAGAAATATATATATCAACTTATTTAATAGTAAACAATTAAAATCCCTATTTATTATGGTTATAAAATAATAAAAGCAAACATGAAGGTTCGATTCCGATACCACCAATTGTTCTATCTACACATCTGTCCAGTGACGCCTAAATCAGTCGTAGCGCTATCCTCCCATCTATGCTTCGGTCTACCCCACGGATGTTTACCCGTTGGTTCATTGTCTATTAACTTTTAGGGATCCCCTCGTTGCTAAGTCCAACAACCTTACGCCCCTATCTTATACGCCGTAATACTATAACTTGAATTATTTATTTACTTAATTTATAAGTGCCGTATACAATTACAGGGTTAGAGTCACCGCATTCTGGATTTCGTGGCTACATTTCTTGGTACAGGTTGTTCTCCTTTAGGAACTTAAACAAATTATTCCAATTTTCTGGCAATAAGGTTTGAGGTTGTCCCCGGAGGCAAAAAGACGTTCTAGATAATTCTACCCGTGAAGAGTGTTACAGGATATGCTCCATCGTCAGGATACATTTACAACTATAAAGGGGCCTCTACAATTTGACCAAGCCATGGCGGACTCAGACATACGCGAACATGTGGAACTTGGTTGGCCTAGGCTCGTTGCCGATTTTTGGACACAGATCAAAGGGGTTCGTGAGAGCGCTCGTGTAGCATCTCCGCCATTGTTCTTTGTCTAGTTGCCTGAGAGCTGTTAGGAGGTTAAAGGTGTTTGTTAGTACTTTTTATAATAAGTTTTATATTTAATCTTATTTATTTATATTTAATTTCCTTTCATTTTCTTTTTTTGTAATAAAAATAATACAATCCAAGTGGAATGGCTGAAACCACTAGTAAGTCCGCCATGCTTGCCTCTCTGAATAACACTGATAAGTGGATGGTCTGCTCTTTTTTTACCGAGCATTTGTACAAGCCTCCGATTTGTGGCGAGCGGCCAACATATGGATCCACCTTCACACGTCGGTGAAGGATTTCTTTCAAGGTGCTTGTGTGTTAATGTTGTGCTTGTGGTGTTAATGTTGTATGTCCGATCCTGAGTCGGATTATGATGGATTGCTCACGGCGATTTTCGGCTGTAGAGGTTGAGTGTCACCATGTACTGTCTTCATTTTATTTATTTTTTGGTAACTTGGACCAAAAACAGCGCCATGCTTCCATGCATTGGGTCAGAACCGATTTATGGTAATCATACAGCGCCAAGTTACAATCAGGCACTGGAAATAGGGTGCATGCTTCTTTGGCAGCTGTGTCAGCCAGTTCGTATCCCGTTATACCTGCATGACTGGGGCCCACATGAAATTGACTTTTTTATATAATTTTTTGATTAAAGTTATGATGGAAAAAACAATGGGGTTGTGTGAAATTTGAAAATTTAGAATAGCCTTGAGGCTCGAGTAAGAATCACTACAGATCACAATGGAGGAGCTGTTTACTTCATGTGCTAGCGTTAATGACAAATAGATTGTATATAACTCGGAGGAAAACACTGACTAACTAACTTGAATTATATTTACCGGGTTCAGCTCCCTCAATTCAGCGTTGTGTAGTCTTCTGAATTCTCCGGTTTACTCATCCTATTTCGGTTCAAATATTTTACGTAATACTTTATTTTCGAAAACCATAAGACGCTGTTCATCCATTAGTGTAAGAGGCCACGTCTCACATCCATAAAGAACACCTGGGACGGTTCTTTAGCTATTAAAATCCTAAAATTCCCCAGTAGAAAAAAATGTATGATAAAAATTAAACTTTTTTAGCGCCTAATTCAGAAAGTATACAGTTTTTTTCTCAAGGTTATTATATACCAATCGGTGGGTTTCTTTAAAAAAAAAAAAAATTTAGTATATTTTCAGTGTTTATTAACCAATTAAAGGATCCGCTCGTTACCCGCGCCATCTTGTTCGCCGCAATACTATAACTTGAATTGCATTTACTACTATCAGCTACCGCAATTTAGCGTTGTATAGCTTTGTAAATTCTCAGGTTAACTCATCCTTTTTAGGTCCAAATATTTTACATAGTACTTTGTTTTAAAAAAAGTTCTGTTTGTCACGTTTCTCGTCCGTGAAGAACAGAGTGAAGGTTAGTAGTTTTGTAAGTTCTATTTTTTTCAGTTTTTGGACAGATTCGCTTCTCGCTTTTTTTTTTACCTTACATCTATTTCCGAATTTTTCTATTTACCGTAGAACCTAATTACTTAAAGCTAATAGTAGGTTATATGAACTGCATAAAGTAAGAAATTAAAAAATAAAGATCAAGTAATCTGAAAGGAAAATATTGAAAGATTATTATTCACTACATAATATGATTGTAGGAAGAAAGGTACAAAAGTATTAAATCTATTTACCCCAATTTTTTATTACTTTAATAAAGACTATGTATCATTACTACTAAACATTTATGAATCTGCCAAGTATAGGTAGGGAGAATAAAAAATGACGGCTTTTTCAAAACGTTAAAAATAAATAATTTTTCATTCGGAGCTCTATATCTCTAAAAGACAGCATATCTCTATATCTCTAAAAGACAGCATATCTCAATATCTCTATAAGAGAGCATCATTTAAAGTAGAGTAAATTTGCTAAACTGCAAGCCCTAATAGAGCTATTTAGTTCAATAGTTCAAAAATAGTACAAAATCTATAGAATGTCCTGAAAGATCTGTAATTAGTGAATTAATTTTGAGAAATCTATAGATACAGCTTTTTAAAAAACAATATTTCATAAAAATGTTGTATGGAACGTAATGTTGGTGGAGATACATAGTGATATATTAGACAGGTGCAAGCATAGAGATGTAGCACTGACTGCACGGACCTAACTGTCCCTAATTGCCTATTGACACCTGACCCTAGAACTGATTACCTATGTCTGGTCTAGTTCGCCCTTCGGCATTCTACTACTTTGATCGTTTAGTATTGTCATTAAGTATATTATTTTTAACTTCGTTTTATTTATTTTTTTAAAAAATCCTATAACATGTCATTAATTGTGTAATATGTTTTATGTACATTATATAGGGAACATTTTTATTCTTTTCATTGTATCTTTTTATTTTTATTTCTATCATTTTATCTTAACATAGTTTCATTTTGTATCTTTTTAGCCCTGAT
>NW_027104816.1:1178720-1183950 GCF_000696795.3 Halyomorpha halys | reverse complement strand
CCAAAGCTCAACTCCATACGTCCAGATTGGCCTTATTACAGTCATGTAGATCAGTCTTTTGTAATGAATTGGAAGTTTAGACCGTTTGTCCAGGAAGTGCTGTAATAGTCGAAATCGACGTGCAGTTTCTTGTCTTTTCAGTCTGGTGTGAGGATTCCAGGTTAATCGCTTGTCCAAATGTAGTCCAAGGTAGCGGATCTGTTCGACAGGGGTAAGAGGACTGTATTAGGAAAAAGAACTGACTTGGAATCATCCTACAATATTGAAAAGACAGGAGATGCCCGTTGATTCCGACAGCTAAGCAGTCAAATACTTCCAACTAATTATAAAAGACTAATTTATATGACTATAATTAGGTCTATCTGGACTTACAGAGTTGAGCTTTATGGCTCACTCTACAAATCATCGAATTCCTTTCGTATCCAATCCTCATAATCCAAAATCCTGAATGATCCTTATTTTGCCACAAACCAAGACATCCATCAGCACCTCAATGTTCCAGTTGTTACAGATTTGGCGAGAACCAGATACCAATCCTTCTATGGTAACCTTCACAACACCCAAACCATATTCTTTCTAACCTGGCTTCTCCATCATTACATAATAATACTCATAGGCGTTTGAAAAGAAGATCTTTAGAAATGGTATTGAAGTAACATCAATAAATAGATTCTTCAGATCTCTGTTTCGTTCCATTGATTTATATAAAATTTGTATGTGAGGTGTAAATTTATATTTAAAGCATATTAAATTATTAATGGTAATGTTGCTGTTAAAATTATTACAAATGAATCTATAATAAAAGCTATAAATTGTTAGATTGTCCTTGAGGATGGCCATGAATTGGCCAAAACGATATAATAAAGAGTGTCAAGACTTAACATGAATATCAATTGATTTATTTGAACAATACCACTCTCAAAAAATTGGAAAGATTTATATATAAATATAAAAATCATCTGTATTTTCTCAGTCCGCCGGTGTTCCTCAAGGTAGTATCTTAGGTCCCATTCTTTATACGATTTATACAGCTGAAATCCCAACCCACTCTAACACAGTCCTAACAACATCCGCTGATGACACATGTATACTGTCTGTAAACAACGGCCCAACTAATGCATCACAAACACTACAGACAAACATAACACCTATTGAAGAATGGTCTCAAAACTCGAGAATTAAAATAAATCCTGAGAAATCCCATTAGATCACCTTTACTCTCCGTCGTAAACCTCTACCCTCCTGTCCTACAGCATCCTTTCTAAATATAACTAACGCCTGTTGAACAGATTCGATACTTAGGACTCCATATTGACAAGATACTTACTTGGAATTGTGTGTGGATTCCAAGTAAGTATCTTGTCAGATTCCGATTGCTACAACACTTACTTGACAAACGACCTAAACTTCCCATTCACTACAAAAAATTAGTATACGATAATCAGACCAATTTGGACATATGGAATTGAGCTCTGGGGCTCCACCAAACCATCAAATTCTTCCCGCATCCAATCCTTACAATCCAAAATCCTAGGTAAAATCCTTGATACTTCTTATTATGTTACAAATAAACTCATTCACAAAGACCTTAACATCCCACTCGTTGCAGATTTGGCCCAAAACAGTTATGCATCTTTTCATTCCAAACTATTTATCCATCCTAACCTATTAATTCTTCATCTTTCATCCTTAACAGTCCCTAATAATCCTCCGAGGCGTCTGAAAAGAAGATGGCCACGGGACCTTCTAATTTAAATTACTGTTTGAAGTACCACTGATGGGTGGTTTCTTCCCAAGATTTTCAAGTTTATATGAAACATACTACATATTTACTTATTGTATTTATTATTTGTACAGTTGTAAATCACATTAAATAAATTTTAAAAAATATAGTAATATAAGGGATGATATTTTAATGTAACAAAAACGTAAAGATATACATAATACATATTAAAGGAAACAAACATAAATGTTTATTTTTACATGGATATAAAATGAAAATATATAAATGTTAATAACATTAATAATAAACACAATAAACTAGAGTGACCTAGCCCTATCTCTTCCTCAGACCAAAAAACGTAGAGTATATAATATGTTTTAGTAAAAAAGGTTGAGACTCTTTGGATATGTTTTATTATTAGTAATAAAACTACCAGTCATAAACAAGATAGTAAAAATATCCATAAACAGAATCTGGTGTAGACGTAAAAGTTGCACATAGCCCTAGAAAAACAATAAAATGCTTAGAATTGATCTCAGCAAACTCCACACCTTCTTCTTCCCCAGTATAAACGCTATTAATAATTTTCATGTCCCTCAGCCCAGGATTTGTTTCCAAAACATTGTGTTCCAACATGATTTTTTCTATTCCAACTCGTTCTTTATCTGTCACGATTAAGGTTAGTATCTAACCATAATATTTCTTTATTCTATTTATCTATAATGAAGGTATAGTAAAATCTGACTAAAGATTTTAACCCATTGACAGTTTATCCCGAGACTGCCAACTATTAAGTACCAGACGGATTAATCCGTGACGGTCACGGGCAGAGCTTATAGTACAAGAGCCGGGAAGAAAAAAAAATAGTTATCTCACCCCAATTTTTGATTACTTTAATGAAAACTATGTATAATTAATAGTCAAAAATGATGAGTCTGCCAAGTATAGGTAGAGGGAATACACAATGGCGGCTGTTTCAAAACCTTAAAAAAACATTAATTTTTCATTCGGAGCTCTATATCTTAAACAACACTAGAAAATCTAAGAGAACATTATTTAAAGAAGAGTAAATTTTCTGAAATAATAGCCATAAAAGAGCTATTTATGTCCAATAGTTCTCAAGGTATAGCTTTTTAAAAAGCAAAATTTCATGAAAATCTACTGAAAGATTAGTAGTTAGTTAATTTATTTTGAGAAATCTATATCTCAGGAAATATGTGACTATTAGCACTGAAATAAAAGCTAGTTGAATGGACTATAAAGAAGTTTATGGCCGTTACCTTCGTAGGAATAGTAGTTTTCATAATATTTGCTAAAATAAATTGATTTATAGTTGTTCGGACAATAAGTTTGATTTATGAAAATCTTTATTTCAGAAACCATTGGACGTAAAGATGTCTGCCAGCGCTCAAATTAAAGCTAGTTAAATTTACTATAAAATACTCAATTATGTTTATCTTTGTAAGAGTAGTAGTTTTTATGATATTTGACAAAATAAACTCACAAAATGTTAATTTCTTGTTGTTCGTATTAAATGTTGGATTTTAAAAAAAATATATCTGTAGATCCACAAGACGCACATATGTCTGTTAACACTCAAAATAAAGGAAATTTAACTTACTATAAAGTAGTTTATGACACTTATTTTCGTAGTGGTAGTAATTTTTGTGATATTCACATATGAATATAAATTTGGCAAATGAAAATATGTCCGTACAACTATAAATCAATTTATTTTAACAAATATCATGAAATCTACTACTCCTACGAAGATAATCATCATAAACTAATTTATAGCTCATTAAATGAGCTATAAAGTACTTTATGCCGTTTATTTTCGTAGGAGTAGTAGTTTTCATGAAATTCGCTAAAATAAATTGATTTATAGTTGTCTTAAAAGTTTATATAAATACATAAATATTTATATTTCTTTGTATTTTTTGTTTAAGTATTTCTAAGGCTCCTCAGCCCTCATCTATTGACTTCTCTACATTCCAAAGGCACTCATCCCAGAATAAATAAGATAGCTGATAGAGAATCGCCATGTTTTAAACCCCACTGAACCTAGGCCACATAACGTTTCGGTCATGCACATCTGTATTAGATTTATTTACTTATTTGGTACCCCTTGTTCAATTAAAATATTATACAGCTTATGAAGGCCAACAGAATCGTAAGCCTTTTTGAAATCTATATGAAGCTGATGATTTCATGAGGCATTTGCCCCCATGTATTCCAACTTTTTTCTGTAATATTTGACGCTATGAAAAAATTTAATCAAACAGTTGAACAATTTCGCCTAAAATATCTTTCATGATTACCGATAATTTCTTCAGCGTATTCCGTAATTTAACTAGTTAACATACAGGCAGGAGTGAGATTTCTCGATAGTTATTACAATACCTCCTCGGCCCCTTTTTGTCATCAGAATAAGTTGAAACTCCTTCCATTCCTCAGGCATCTCCTCAATTTCCTAAATCTGAGGTGTATTTTAGAAACTCAAATTTCACCACATGCCTTGATTCGTTCACTAGGAATAATGTCATTTCCCCCTGCATTATTATTTTTAAGATATCCTTCGATGGCTACTCCAACTTCCTCCTTAGATGATATAAATAATTTCAAGCATCTTAAATATTTGAATAGAGGTAAAATTGGTAAAAAAAAAGAAAGAAAAAACATCCCACGTTCTAGAGCTGAGGACTAACACCCGAGATTGACATAAATCTAAACAGCTTTACTTGTTTGTGTTCTAAGGAATCTGCTAATAGAAGTCCGTCATCCTGGTGGAAATAGTTTTCCTCGAAGAGCAGAAATAGGTGAAGAAACTAATAATTAAGACTATTTTAAGATAAGGGCTGTAGATATGAGTTAACACTGTGGTTGCAGGAGCCCTCTTTGAGTCCACCCAGCCTCAAAAAAGTGGGTCAAAAAGACCTATCTGATACTAAAATTAAATCTGTACCACTAGAACCTAGGAAGGGTTGCATAAGGAGTACAGTACTGTTTCTAGACAAATGGTTGCGTAAGGAGGAGATTTTGTCAGAATTTTTAGGGTGTCAAGCTTTCTTATTTCTGCTTTTTCATTTTACGTGTTATTGAGTCTACTGTTGATTTTAACGTAATAGTTTACGTAATTTTTTCAATATTCTTATCATTGCTTATTTTATAATTATACTATTTTATTTAATCTTTTCTTTCATTTGTATATTATTTTGTTTTCACTTATATTTTGCTATGTTCTAGTAGCAGATTTACTTGGGATGCCAGGATAATCGCTGAAGGCAATTATCCAAAAATAAATTAATTAATTGATTATAAATTGAGTCCTAAAAAAATATTATTATAATTGGATTCCTTTCCAAAGGCTGTTTGTATGTTTACCAGTTTACCAATTAAATACCTTTATATTCATAAAATGTTCTTACCATTGATCATATAGGATAATAAAGAGTGGTATATTGGGTTATATAATAATATATAAACTGCATAAAGAAACTAAGTATT
>NW_027104816.1:1177503-1178295 GCF_000696795.3 Halyomorpha halys | reverse complement strand
AAGGATACCCTGACCAGGTATAGGGGCAGATGACGAAACACCTTAATAAATGACATATTGTTGAAATCATGGCTAATTCCTCGATACATAGCAATTTATATAATTTTAACACTACCATGATTTATTTTTTGTATTTTATCCTATTATATCAAAATGTTTTTTAGTTGTTGTTTTTTTCTTTTTAGTCCTGACAAAGATCAACGAAGTGGGGCGAAACATCGGCAAATAAATAGTTATAAACTATTTTTGTTTTTCATAATATGACCCCAAACGTTGCAGTATTCAATTTTGAATCAATACTGACAAGAGTTTTTCTTCTAGTGGCTCCTTTGTAAACTCGTAATTAATCCCATGTTTTACTCCATAGGTCTTCATTGTTCCTTATTTATAGACCCCTTAACTTTAACAAACTAATAATAATAATAATATGCTTTGTTATTGAACCGAAGATTCAATGCCGATACAACCAATCGCTAACACCCGTCCAAAAGACTTTAAAAGATCAGCCTTGATCTAATTCTTCCACCTACGTTTTACTCTGACTAAACTCTATAGCCTCAAAAGCCGAACTTAATCGGTATATTTATTAGGTGCAGTTTCTTCAATTCCACGTTGCGTAGCCTTCTATATTACTTAATATAGCCCTCTATACCCCACTTAACTCATCCATCTTCGATTCCAATATTATACATAATAATTGGAGAAGTTTGTCGGGGGGTGCGGTCAGCAAACAACAACATAAATAAACAAAACCATATTTATTTATTTTATGCCGACGTTTCGACCTGAGTT
>NW_027104816.1:1170423-1170808 GCF_000696795.3 Halyomorpha halys | reverse complement strand
TTATGTTGTTCTTTGCTGACCGCACCCCCCGACAAACTTCTCCAATCGTTAATCTACGGTCAACTATCTACACCTAGTTTTACATAATACTTTATTTTCAAAAACTCAAGGTGCCGTGTTCCCCCTTAATGTAAGAGGCCACTTTTCGCATCCATAAAGAACAATAGGAGGACTAATGGTGAATTCTAGGTTTTATATTTCTGGACAGAAGGTGTGAGCTAATAAATTTCAAAATTGAAAAATTAATTCTATTTCCTGATCAATATGTTTTCTTTCTTTTTTTTATTTAAAAATTTATTTATTGTTATTTACAACTGTATACAAATATATACAACAAGTAAATTTGCTGTAGGTGACATAGTGACATGATACAAACATGTGGAGA
>NW_027104816.1:1155970-1170121 GCF_000696795.3 Halyomorpha halys | reverse complement strand
CCAGATAGGCCTTATAATAGTCATGTAGATCAGTCTTTTGTAATGGATTGGCAATTTAGACCGTTTGTCTAGTAAATGTTGCAATCGTCGGAATCTACGAGCAGTTTCTTGTCTTTTTAGTCTTGTATGAGGATTCCATGTCAGTCGTTTGTCCAGATGTAGTCCAAAGTAACCGATCTGTTCGACAGGAATAAGAGGGATATTATTAGTAGGGCAAGAACTCATGGGCTTACGACGAAGGGTAAAGTTTTCTTTTTAAATACATAAACATCACTACCTGTTTTTTTAAAATAATTTTTTCATTGTTATTTACAACTGTATACAATTATATACAAATAGTAAATTTGTTATTAGAAATAAAATTACATGATATGATGTGGAGAATGTACCCATTGATAGGACTCTAATAACGTTAGTAGAGAAGATTTCACCGAGATCTTCTTTTCAGAAACCTAGGAGGATTATCAGGAATTGAAGGCCTGAAGACAGGTTAGAGACTAAAGGGTTTGGGAGGTAGGGAAGTTTATCATAGAAGGATTGGTATCTGGTTCTGTTAGAGCACCATCAGTAAGGCGCTCAACGCGCTGGGCTGCACCACAGTTAAAATTGTTCCCAATGACAATTTAAATTGATCCCCCCCCCCCTAACATTATTATTGTATAATAATAATTTTGTAAAATAAAAAAAAAATTGTTGATTTTTGGGAGCAGTGGCTGCCGCACCCCGTATGCCAGAAATGGCTAGGGAGGGGAATAAAAAAAAAAAGTATCTGGTTCTGGCAAACTGGGCAACATATGGAACATTGAGGTCCTGATAGATGACTTGATTTGTGACAAAGTAAGGAGCATTAAGGATTTCACTACCTAAATGTATTTCCTCCTATGTGTGTACCAACGAAATTCTTGCTATTCCTGCAGGTAATTAAATATCTTCTCCGTCTTTTGATAAACTAGTAGCGCGGGTGAAACCGCCAGTCACTCCATGTAAAATATGAGCTCATGTGCCATTTTTTAGCTATGTTCCCTCCATAAGTTACATCAGTCAACTCATTTATATATTCACCTTTATAGGAATAAAATCTCGTTCCCGTAAACATATTAATGACTAACAATCACCCGTTTATCTACAAGTTAGTAAGGACAGGATTTATCCTCTAATGATCCTTGGCTCAGAGCAAACAAATTCTAACCCTAATATAGGGACCGAAAGCAAACTACGGAGTGCGTTATTAGCCGGCTAAGACAAACAGAACTGTCAGGGCGCTAAGTGATAGAATCAGTCTCCGAGGGTATGGGGCCATATTTCTTCAGAGATAAATATTTTACCTCTTATCTACTCCAAGATTAACGGCCGTTTATTTTTCACTAAACTTAATTTTTTAACAGAATAATCATCTGCTTTCAGAGAGCACTGCGCAACTTATTCATGAATATTTAACTAAAAGTAAAACCATAAATTAAAAAAACCCTAGTGACTAATATAGTTGACCTTGGATTGTATAGGAGAAGATCGTTTGGGGTGTGTGTGTGAAGCAACCGAATTGCCGGACACACTTCACTTTTGGTTGGCTTGTTGGGTTGGAGTGGACTGTATAATTGAAAATGAACATGATTAAATGAAAAATAAAATTCTGTTGTTTAAGTTACAAATGGTGTAGTGGGTGGCCGAAAGAAAACATTTATGTAATGTAATGTAAATTGTAGATAATGAGGTGGTTGATGATGATTACTATGTGGTGGTGAATGTTAATTATTACCATGTGGACTTAGTTCTTCTTTCCTCCCTCCACATCTCTAAGCCTCTCTCCTCTCTGCTTCTGGGAACAACTCCGAGAGTTCTACTCACTCATGGTAGATTCCTGATGAGAGACAAAAGAAATGATGAACTGCTTCTACCAGAAGACAAGATGGCTCTCTTCTCACCTTAGTCTGGGTTGCTTACCTTCACAGAGAGCGCTGGAGGAGGTGAGGTTTGACTGTTGGCCACATGGGGCGCTAATCCTATACAGCCTTTCCGATTCAACCTTTCGGTTGCCGTAGGTTACCCGGAACAGGGTGTGTTCGGTGAAGCACACAAATAATGTAAAAACTTATTTATTAGTGCCAAAGTTTCGGGCAGAATTTCAGGCTTTCATCAGGGCTGAGAACAAAAACAAGATGGCAACTATGATGATTAAGTGGAATTATAGAAAAACAAGGAAAATAAGAAGACAACAAATAATATAGGTAAACATGTAGGATTGACAAAAAAATGCATAGAGTAATAATAATATTAAAACTATATATAATAATACACAGCGAATATATTAAAATTAAGAACGAAAGAAGAGAGAATTGAAATGCATTGAAGAGCATTGAGGATTTTACGAAGGATTTCGGATTGTAAAGATTGGATAAGAGAGGAATTTGAAGGTTTAGTAGAGCCCATAAGTCCAATCCCGTACGTCTTAATAGGCCTTATTATAATCATGTAGATCAGTATTTTTTAATGTACTTAAAGTTTAAACCATTTGTCTAGTAAGAGCAATAATAGTCCAAATCGAGGTACAGTTTCCTATCTTTTCAGTCTTGTGTGAGGATTCCAGGTTAGTCGTTTGTCCAAACATTACAGTTCAAGGTAGAGGATCGGATCGATAGGAGTAAGAGTAACATTATTAAAGGATACTATAGGGCAGTCGGTAGGTTTAAGACAAAGGGTAAAAGTGATTTTTATGAGATTTGTTCAAACCTATTTTAATCCAACAATTATGAAAACATTCTTCAAGGGCTGTATATATTTTGATATATATATATGTGATTAGAGACTTTGGGATGCAATTAAAGGGTTATTATTAACTGTAAGCACACAAGTGACATTGGCATACGTGGTGAGAATAGTGTAAGGATTAGTTAGGATGTCAGCTGTATAGACTGTGTAGATGATGGGACCGAGGATACTACCCTGAGGAACACTAGCGGATTGAATAGGAATCTTTGTGGTTTTCTTATCTAGTTAGAATAATCTATCAGTGAGAAAGGAACGATACCAGTCTTAAGTATGTAATTTCGGTTTCAAATGAAATATAAATTTTGCAAAGTATATTTTTAGGACTCTGGGGACTTCAAAATAAATATTTCCGTCGAAAACTCGAATTCGAAACTTTCCTCGACCGCAACACTAACTGTATATTACCTTTACAATATATTACTATATACCAGAGTTGGAAAAAATTTGATATAGTTGAAACCAATAGCTAAAATTGCCATGGATACGATATTTATTTATCAATGGTTGACACATGAATAAGGAATGGCAAACATGGCAATTTCAGGTATTAGTTTTAATTAATTTTTGCCCATTTCTGTTATATACTACGTTTACTAGGGGTATTCACGACCTTTAGTTTAACATCTTAAATGGCGAAATAATTCCTTCTTTTGCCATGTCAAAACGATATAACATGGTTGAGAGTATGTTACTAAGCCTGTTAAATGCAGAATGTCGTCACACAACAGATCAGCTGAGCTCGTCATCATTTGTTAGTTGTGTCAGATTACTTGCTCGTAGTTTGTGTTTTTATTGTGTTAGTATTGTTCTGCGTGTTTTTATAACTAATAAAGCAATGGATGACAATAACAATAATAATGTAATAACAGTTGTCAATTAGCTCATCTTGATTCTCTTAACATAACTTCCACTTTTCACTCAATTTAGGCATGTTGAAATAAATTACTTTAATCAAAACTTACAGGTAAACAATAACATGACGTTTTGGAAGAAAAGTTATAAATCAAATTGCTCAGAAAATCCGCCAGGAGCTCTTATGCATTTATTATTTAATATGACTTTAAATAGGACTGCTCACAATCTTATACTTATAACATTTAATATTTAAATCAACATCATGAATACCCCAAATACATTTTCTAGATGTAGATGAGTGATATTAAAAAAAAAAATGAAATAATTAAAGACTGTAAACGATACAGCGTCATAGGTTAATTTAATACAGCTAATACTGAGTTCGATAAAATCGAAAGAATGTGACAAATCGATTTTATAAATTGGCAAGTTTGCTAAGTCGATTTTAGCGAAAAAGTTTCTGTCACATCCCAGGCTTATACCCACCATAAATATATAATTTCAGTTTTGTTCGACTTTTTGCTGTTGTACTAGGTTGTTCACAGACACAGGAATCCTCAAATACTACATTTTTCTCGAAATAGGATTTTTTTACGAATGCACTACTACCCCTTGTTATATATTTCATATATATATAAAAGTTAAGGTAAAAAATAAGAAAGAGAGGAGTGAATTAAGAACTTTCTCAAAAGCAGACAAAGTAAAGGTAGACAGTGGCTGTCACGAAGTTAAGGTCTCACCCTGAGTAATATTCTGGAATTATCATTTCCTCCTTTCCTTTATTCTTAATAAGAAAGACCCCTCTAGCTAAGAAACTACTCTTTTATTCAGACTCCATTATTCCCCACGGCCTGCCTCCATCCTTAGGGAGGCCTCCTGGATAAAGAAGAAAAAGTCGAGGATTAATTTGATTTTAAATCTCCCCCTTAGTTGGGTGAATAACTGAGATGAGATGATTTGAATAAAACTATCGCAACTGAAGTATAAGTATGCATAAGGCAGGTCTCGAACCTGAGTACAATACAGGCTCCGCATTGGTTTTATACTTCTCTCCTCATTGGAGAGGAAAAATTTATAAAAATTAAAGAGGAAATGAGGAATCATTTTAAGATTATCAGGACGTAAAACTTGTAGATAATGGTGAAGATCTGTTCATTTCTTTATTATATATCCAAACTTAAGGTTTAATCAGCAGTTTTGCAATAAGGATAAACAAAACCAGGTTTTATTAAACAAAATCAGGGTTAATACTTATTGCAAATTCTTAAGCGACATGACGAGGACTATCCACCAATTAAAAGACTGTTTAATGAACGTCAGGAAGCAGGAGCGATACAGATTTCGTGTTCCAAAATTTCAATATTCTAATCAAACTGTCAAACATTTGTTCCAACCAGCATAAAGGCAGGGTTCATGTCAGTTTCTGACGACCAAAGCAGATCCTGAATGTGAGTAAGGACTGCGAATCCAGGCATCATTTGAGCATGCACAGTGCATTAAAGTTGAACTAGGTGCTACCTTGGACCTTGGAGGATGGAATATAATGGAGAGAGTAAACTGGCAGGAAAAGTGAAGTTAAAAAGATCTTATGAGCCTTTTAAGGGCGTGGCATAGAAGCAGAGGAAGAGAACTAGCCAATCACTGGCTCCCTTCTGTTTCAATATAGATGACAATGGCAGACATTTCTATTAACCTCAACGTAAACCTTGCTTTTGTGGGCGTGGCCTCTTTGGCTTCACTATGAAGGAGAGAAATGTTATGCCATCCCTTCCTTAGACAGGAATCAATAAAATGTCGCGGTTAGCGTATTTTTTTACAGAAATATACATTTGTATTCCGTATTTGTATACGTGTTTCAGGAAATGAAAGTAATTATATCAACAGGACTTGTATTTCGTATCGTATACCGTATTTGTATCGATGTATCAAGGTTTGTATTCTTTTATTTAAATGTTTTTTTTTATGACCTATTTACTGGTCATTTCTTCTGCCATGGGGGGGGGGGGATTAATCTACAGGTGACGAACCTATTTAAACAATGGTGGGGAGTCAAGGTATTTATTTTGTGGGGCCCCCACTTAATGAAAAAAGTCAACGACCCAGGCCGGATTCTAATTGGCGCCTAACCACCTAAACTATGGACGGGGCCATTTAAATGGCATCAATAAATATTAGTGTGTATGAATTAGCGCAAAAAATACCCTTTAGGATTAAACAGCCAAGTTGAAGTGGCTCTTTCGAACCTCCCAAAGGCAATGCAAGTGTTTTCCTATTCCAAGTTATTAAAATCAAAAACCGACCTCTATATCCTCGATCTCCTCACTCTTCGTTCATCCATCCATTCATTAAACACCAGATACCAACTGATTGATTAATATATTCCATGCTATAGAACCACCTTCTCAAGCAAATCTTTCGTTAAACGTGTAGCCTCCTTCAGGAATTCTCTTCATATCACTATTCAACAATCCTCATCTATTCTCTCCATCAAACAACAAATATTCCTTCCCTTACTAAATAATCAAACCTCGGCATCATTGTGAACAATATAAATAGCCATATATCGAGTACCTTTATAAATATTGGTTAAGCTAAGATCTTAATATGATTAGCTATACGAATAATCATAATATGTGAACCATGAATTTATTCTAAGGGGGATATATGTCCCAAAATATTTTTTTTTTATTTAATTTCAACTACGTCTCGTCAAATAGATTTTTGGATAAATTATTAACAATGAAATATGAGGTACAAGGTTAGTAATGCTATGTCCTATCTAAAATAGAAAATCCAAATTAAAATCAGGAACAGCTATTCTTATTTTTAAAACAATTCTCAGGCCACTGCTGATGTATGGCTGTGAAGTCTGGGTAACGGGATCCTTTACGAAAAGGAAAAAATTACAATCTTTTCAAAATAAACTCATAATAATTGCAGTGAATGCTCCTTGGTATGTAAGAAACAGCCAATTGATTAAATTACAAATAAGGACAATAGATGATTACATTACAAAAAGGTTCATGAAGTTCCAGTCCCAGTTACCGACAGCTAAAGGAGTAGTGACCTACAACTTGGGAAACCCAACCTCAACCCGAAGACTGTTCCAGGACATCCTGTTATAAATTCTATATTTATCAGTTCTGTTATTATCACTCCAAAATTATATTTTATTCTTAATTTTTTTTCTCTTCATCTTTATTTTATCCTAATTTTTTGTTTTATTTATAACATTGAATATTGTTAGGGTTGTCTATTGTATGAGACTATACTCCCCCTCCCCCCAAAGCAATTGTTAAAAAAATAAAATGTAACAGTTATATTAACCATCAATCCACCAGGCCGATCTGGTAATAAATAAATAAAAATATGAGTAAATTACCTACGCAGTAGAAATTTCCAGAAAAATCATTATTTCCATAAAACGCCGTTTTTAAAGATAATTAGAGAAAATAAAAAGAAAGATGCTAAGAAAGAAAGAGCACCTGTACAAGGCAAAATTTTTATCAACGCTTATATTGATAACACTGTAAAAAACAATCTCTTAATTAAAAATATATTGCTCTAAATATAATGTAAGTCTTCCGAAAAGCCGTTGCCAAGCAACTTCAAATACACTTTTCATTTTCCCAAACTGACAGCTGCCTGATAAAAAAGTTTCATATTTTCCAATTTCCCTGATTTCCAAGCTCAGAATAGGCGAAACACCTGAAGCACAGATCCGTGGCTCGACAATATTCGTTATTAATAAATCAAAAACAGCCACTCATTTTTTTCCTTAGAGTTATATAACTAGAACTATTACTCGTTATCAAAGTTTGTGCCAGATTGTAACACTTGTAGTAAGTACATTGCCAAAGTTTACATGATTTTAATATCAATAAATAAAGTAATTATCAATCTAAAATTTACAATAGGAAGAACCACTCCTTCAATGCAAAGTTAAGGCATTACAACGTTGTGATAAGGCCTGTGATTTTATACAGGGTGGAGACCACATGCTTACCCAACTTGGAAAAGCTACTAAGAAGCCCAGGAAAACACAAGAAGGTTACAAACTAAGATCTAAAGAAGAGATCTACAGAAACATCAAAGACCTGGAAACCAAGATGAGAATCAGAAGGCTGATGTTCTATGGGCACATGAAGAGGATGAAGGAGCAAAGATTGAATAAGATCTTAAAAAAAAAAAAAAAAAAATTAGCTACAAAAACATAGGAGGATACACGAGGCAAATGAAAGAGAAATTAAAATTTCAAATACCTACTGTCTAGATAGAGACACGTATAGGAAAACATTGAAAATTTTACCAATATTGAAAGAGGAGAAAAAGGGATTCGAAGTGGTCCAAAGAAAGAACAGAAAGGCAGTCTAAATTTAAATATTAAAGGCAATTTTGTTTAAATTTATAAGCTAGATCAGTACAATATCAATTGATAAAAATAATAATTAACTTATAAATTACTGAAATGAAAATAAAGGAAAAAGTAAATAAAATAATAATTAAAAAAAATAAAAATGGATTTTTCGAGATGCCTAAGGATTACTCGCCTGTATAGTCAGGAATGAGGATATCAGGAGCAAGCTAGGGGTGGCCGAAGGAGTTTCAGAGAGGATTGGAAGGAGCAGGTTGCAATAGTATTGGCACTGTCAGCGGATGCCAGAGCGTAGGTGGCCGAACAGACTTCAACAGAAGGGAACAACCAGAAAGATGGAGGAGAGGAAGACCCCGAACCCGGTGGAAGGACTGCGGGGAGGAGGACGTGGCCGGCAGGGGACTTGGACAGGGAGAAGGAAGACTGGTGGGACAGCGAGAAGTGGAGGGACGGTCTGACTTAGCCAGATAACCCATTAAGGGAAAAGTAAAAGAGTAAAGTAAAAAAAATAAATAAAATAAAAAACCAATAATAAAAATAACTGAAAAGACTTTGAAGTGAATAATAAAATGCGGCAAATTTATAATTTTAATATTAATTCTCAAACAACTAACTTCGAACCCTTAAACAAGACTAAAAAGACAGGGAAATGAACTTCGATTCGAATAATTACAACGGTATAAAACTTCCAATTCATTAATGATAAAAGATTGATCTACATGACTATAATAAGCCCTATCTGGACAAACTGAGTTGATTTCCATTTTCTGCCTTCAACATAGCTTATTTCCTCATAAATTTCGTTTTTCCTAGTTACCGTAGATAACTTAAACCTATCTACCTGTTCAAACGTATTTCCCCCTATATCTATATCATCGAAAATACTCGCGTTTCTACTGCTAACCACATTTTTTTATTTTATTCTTAATCACTTACACACATTGTATCCCATTATTTTATACTTTACTTTTCCTTTGTTTTTCTATCTGTTTTTTTTATTATGTTTTTTTTTATTAATATTTCTTCTCCCCCTATTATGTATATTACCATTTATTGTTCACCTAATTTAAATACTTTTTTACTATGTTTACTTTAAAAATTATTTTCGTTATTGTGGCATAACTGCCATCCCCACTCCTCCCAATACAAACCGTCACTTTGTCTTTGACTGCCGTCAAAACAGGTATGCATTCTGTCTCATCATTTGATTTGTATTTTTTTCTTTTTCTTTTTTCATCTCTTTATTTGTACTTTCTTTAATATTTCTTCTCTTGTTTATCTGTAACTATTACCCTTTTCATTTACTATTTACAACCTTTAATTTTTCTTATTATATCTTACTTTTCATTTTATACCCCTGTTATTTTCCACTTATGTTTTATCTTTTTTCCTTTTTGTAACAATAGTGTTTGTATCTTTTTTAGCCCTGGCGAAGCCCTGCAACGTGGGGCGAAACGTTGCCTCAATAAAATAGTATAATTATTTACCGCACCCGGACCATATTCCATTCATCAATACACACGGTCAATCAATAATCTTCCAGTATTTTATTTTATTCATATTTATTTCAATAGCTAGTTCCTAACTGAAGTTTATTAATGCGGTTGTATTTAGTTCTATAGTTTCTTAGTCCTCAACCAATAATACCAACTCATCAGCATACCCAAGCACTGGTATTTTACCTCCCAAAGCTAAACCATTTTCGGTATTTATCACACTTTTAAGATTAAATATGAAAAATGTGCAAAAGGTAAATATTTTTTTTATACATATTTTGAGGCTATAGCTTATCTCATTTCTCTGTAATTTTTTTCAAAAGTTAATATACCTTGGAAGTGTAATTAAATATAGTCAACTTGTATTCAATATATATAAAAAAAAGATTTGAAATGGCAATCTGATGATGTAATGGAAGCCTAAAACCCCATCGC
Organism: Halyomorpha halys; assembly: GCF_000696795.3. Classification (NCBI taxonomy): domain Eukaryota; kingdom Metazoa; phylum Arthropoda; class Insecta; order Hemiptera; family Pentatomidae; genus Halyomorpha; species Halyomorpha halys. The sequence goes on along the minus strand of NW_027104816.1, from coordinate 1,160,194 downwards.
ACTTGCTACATCTCAGATTATTATGAAACCACTTGATAAAAAATATACCCCAAGAAAAATTAAAGTCTTTTAGCAAGATTAAATTATAAAATTTTAAAAGGGTTTTACTAAAAATGTATCAGGCTCATTTAAAAGGTCAGCTTGAGATAGCTCTGACCTTTCCGAGAAGAAAAACGGCTATTCATTAATTGAAACCCTGATAGGGTTATGATAAGTCTGCTGCTGTTCCAAAGGTTAATGCAGTGCTCCATCTAGAGTAGTTTAGCAGTTCTAGGGTTTGGGAGTTTCATTATAATACGTAAATAATAAATATAAAGTGATACTGAATCATAATATGATAAAATTATTGGAGAAGGTCAGAGGGTACAGTCACTAAAAAGAATATAAATAAACAATAAATTATTTATTCATGCCGACGTTTCAACCTGAGCTTCATCAGGGCTATAAAACAAGCACCATCATTCAGAGATATATAAAATTGAAAAGAATATATACAAAATATTGAATTGAATAACTAGTTTGGGAATAATACAAAACTTTTGTTTAACTCCAAATTTGTTTGTATACTATTTGTTTAATTTAGGTATTCCCCGGAGTAAAAATTGGGGGATATTACCCAAATTAATTATTATATTGGTAAGCTGGTTTAAATTAAGGAATTAATGATAGTTTACTGGTCGGTATTGAGTTTGTGATCAAGCTGAGAAGATGGATGAGAAATATCGTGAATTGTGGGTATATTTTGTTTTATTACTTCAATAAAGGAAAGCGAGCTGCAGAGGCACATAAAAAAATATGCGAGATCTATGGGGAAAATGCTTCAACACAGCGCACACGCCAAAATTGGTTTGCCAAGTTTCAAGCAGGGAGTTTTGACATTAACGACGCACCGCGACCTGGTCGCCCACAAGAAATTGAACAATTGATATTAAGGCGATAGTCGATCAAAAACCATCCCAATCAGTGTGACATTGCAGAGGTCCTAGACGGACCGCCATAAAGCGTAGAAAATAATTTTCGGAAACTTGGCAACGTTTCTAGATTTGATGTTTGGGTCCCCCACTTTCAGACCGAAGCTTGGCAACACGCATTTCCATTTGCGATCCACTGCGGAAACGTCAAGAAAACAATCCGTTTCTTAAAAGACTTGTGACAGAAATAAAAAGTCTACGATAATGTGGTGCGCAAAAACGCATAGACAATGGGGAAATATGCGCTTGTGGAAGCCTGAGCGCAAATTTAACTAAAACACATATAAATAAATTTTTGAAAAAAAAGTAATATGCTTTAAAAACAATGTTGTTAATGATAATAACATTACGATATATATATATATAAAAAAAAAAAATAATAATATCAAGTATCAAACTGTGATAAGGCACTAAGATCTTTCCAACGTAGCCAGTCGTACATAGATGCTAAGAGCTCTCCTATTAGAGCCTATATTAAAAAATAGGGAAATTAATTAAGAATTTAATAAAATTAACAACATACCTTAAGCCAATGGGAGCATTCGTAAAAATCCGTGACCCTGAAATTAAAAAATAAAAAGTTAGTTTAACTGAATTAGAAACATTAACATCAATGTGTAATTATCACATACATACTCAAATACATATAATGTATACACACTAGTTAGAATGCTGGCAAATTAAAAAAAAAAATTAGATTTCATTTTATCCAGTAAAATAAAAAAATATTATTAAACAATTCGTCAAAAATTCAAATGATGCAGATTGTTTGCCAGGAGAAAAATATATTTACAAAGCATGTTTTTAGCTCCCTAAAGTTCGAAGGAAAAGAAGCAAACCGACTTTGATAAAATAAGGTGGCCCAATTATATTGAGATGTAAGATAAGTTGGTAGGATCTTCAAAGGGTCTGTTGAAAGGCGACTTCAAAAAGTTATAAATAAATTTATTCGAAATCTGGGCAAAGCCCCGTGTCCCAGTAAGGGGATTGGATATCCACTAAAGTTTGGATTTGGCCAGCGTCAACATTGGAAGGGATCCCAAATCCTCTTAGTCTTTCAAGTTTAAATTCCCTCTTCTTTACTGCTTAAGGTGCTCCGTCCAACAATCATGCTACATTTTTTCAATAGTCGTTCATATAAAATGCCTTTCATCATTGTAAAAATAATTAACAAAATGACATTAATAACCTTGATTCATTATATTACGATTAAAATTATTAGTATATATCTATACTAAAATTAAACGTATACTACTACAATCCATGAAGGATTAATATGTGTATATGTGTGTTTAATTTATATATTATTTTAATTAAGATATAATCAGATCGTTATTTTTTTTCGTATCATTATTTTGTTTTATTGTATCTAGTAGTAGTTCTTTTGTTTTAATGTTCTTTTCTTTTTTTTTGAAATTTTTATATTCGATATATTATATAATAATAATAAAGAAGGAAGGTATAATGAACCCGAATAGTAAAAGAGCCCAAGAGAAGAAAAAAGGCAGTTATCATACTCCAATTTTTTATTACTTTAATAAAAGCTATGTATAATTACCAGTCAAAATTAATGAGTCTGCCAAGTATAGGTAGGGGGAATAAAAAATGGTGGCTATTTCAAAGCGATAAAAAAAACTAATTTTTCATTCGGAGCTCTATATCTCAAAACGTAGGAACAACAAAAGAAAGCCTAAGACAACGTCATTTAAAGATGAGCTAATTTGCTAACATATGAGCCCTAAAAGAGTTATTTACGTTAAATAGTTCTCGAGATACACCTTTTTAAAAAGCAACATTTCATAGAAATGTTGTTTGGGATGTACTAAAAGATCAGTAGTTAGTGAATTTATTTTGAAAAATTTATATCTCAAAAACTATTTGACGTAAAGATGTCTATTAGCACTCAAATTGAAGCTCGTGTAATGAGCTATAAAGTAGTTTATTATGTTTATCTTCATAGGAGTAATAGTTTTCATGATATTTGCTAAAATAAATTGATTTATAGTTTCTTGCAAATTTTTTTTGAAAAAAAATTTTCATGACATCTGTACGTCCAATGGTTTCTGAAATAAAGTTTTTCATAAATCATACTTACTGTCCAAACAACTATAAATCAATTTATTTTAGCAAATATCATGAAAACTACTATTCCTACGAAGGTAAAGATCATAAACTACTTCATAGTAGATTAAACTGGCTTTAATTTGAGTGCTAATAGACATCTGTACGTCACAGTGTTCCTGAGATATAGATTTCTCAAAATAAATTAACTATTTACTGATATTTTAGTACGTTTTTATGAAATGTTGTTTTTTAAAAGGCTATGTCTCGAGAAATAGTGGACGTAAATAATTCTATTAGGGGTAATATTTTAGCAAATTTACTCTTCTTTAAATAATGTTCACTTAGGTTTTCTACTGTTGTTGGTAGTTTGTAAGATAGGTAGTTTTAAAGCTCTCAATAAAAAATTAATTATTTTTAACGTTTTGAAACAGGCGCAATTTTTATTCCCCCTACCTATACCTGACAGACTAGTAATTATACATAGTTTTCATTAAAGTAATAAAAAAAAATGGGGTAAAATAACTGACTTTTTTTCTTCCCGGCTCTTGTACTATATTACACGCCCATCTCATACACCGCAAATATTGTGAAATATTGGTTTCAAATAAAGAAAAACATTTTAAACGTTTTCTGTTATATCTCCAGTTCTAATATGTTTAATTAGATCTGGTTTGTTCCCTTTGCACTAAAAAATAAACTGCACTTATACAGCCCTAAACCACTAGTTTGGCGTAAATTGGTTGAGCCATGTAGTAGTTGAAACCAATAAAGGCGAACATTTTGTGCTAAAAAATTGAATTTTCCAATGGTATCGAAATATTTAAGTGTTTCTTGAGGTGTTAAAAACCAAAATTAACTTTATTTCACATCTCGACAAACGACTGACATGGAATCCTCATACAAGACTAAAAAGACAAGAAACTGCTGGTCGATTCCGACTATTACAACATTTACTAGACAAACGGTGTAAATTGCCAATCCATTACAAAAGACTGATCTACATGACTATTATAAGGCCTATCTGGACATAGGGAGTTGAGCTTTGTGGCTTCAATAAACCATCAAATTCCTCCAGAAACCAATCCTTACAGTCCAAAATCCTTCCGTAAAATCCTTAATGCTCCTTACTTTGTCACAAATCAAGTCATCCATCAGGACCTCAATATTCCATATGTTGCCGATTTGGCCA
>NW_027104816.1:1147287-1155370 GCF_000696795.3 Halyomorpha halys | reverse complement strand
CATTATGTCATTATGATCAAATTTACTTGTATTTTTTTTTATACGGTTGTAAATATCAATAAATGAATAAATAAAAAAAAAATATCAAAATTGTTGAATTAATATATCTTCAAATATAGCAATACCGAAGCATTGCCGGCCAGCTAGTATATCATTAAAAATAATTTTTAATCTTTAAACCGAAAAAAGTACACTAGTGATATTAATAACTTTGCATTTTTTTTTTTTTTTGGCCAAGACTCCCATTGGAGTCCTACACAGCCTAACCAAGGTTGAGGGTCAAAGTTTTTCATTTTGTCAAGAGTCAAAAAGTCGACTCAGGCCGGATCCTAACCGGCACCGCCAATAGACATCAAATTGGAAAGACTGTCTTAACCACAGAGCTACGGGCCTACAAAATATGTTTATAGAGTTAATACAACAGTATTTACACACTTTGTATATGGATGATGTCAACTTTAATTTTGTCAAAATAGAATGGTTTCGAACAGATTTTTTAAAATTATTCTTCGAAAATATTTTTTTTAAATTAACGACAAATCATCATTTTATGAATTTTTTTGCGCAAAAATAATGAAAACTGCTATGATTAGGAAAATAATCACAATAAACTATTTTATGAATGCAATTCCAATTGAGCCCTAATAGAACTTTTTAAGTTAAATATTTTCCGAGATATAGCGTTTCAATCAAAATATATATATATATTTTACAATGTTTGATCTTGTTTTCATTTAGCCCTGACGAAGCACCACAATGTGGGACGAAACGTTAGTTAGCAATAAATAGTTTGCTTTTTCTTTTTTTAATACATTATTGACCGCCAACCAAACTATATAGTCAAAATTTAAGGTATAACTACTAACCCATATAGTACAACCCTTTGGCCCAGTCATATATGATCAATTGAGTAATATATCATTTTAAGAATAAAGGTTTATTTTCCTATTTAAACATTAAAAATTAAATTAAAATCTGTACCGATACTACCCATGAAGGGTAAGGAATTCAGTACTCCGTAAAGAAGAGCTGTTACTAGACCAACGGTTGTGCAAGGAGGTGATTTGGTCAGAATCATGCTAGACCGGTAGAATTTTACGCAATTCAAGAGGCCGAGTGGACCCTAGGAGGGCCCCAGAACCCACAGGAGTTGACTCACGGCTGCAGTGCAACAGAAAACAATTTTCTTCCAGCCGGATTCAAACTCAGGTCCTTGGAGTTAGTAGCCACGTGACTTACCCCAAGGCAACCCGCGCTCCCTTTTAATTAAACCATACTTAATTTAATTCACAAGGCTGAAAAGACAGGAAACTGCACGTCGATTTCGACTATTACAGCACTTACTAGACAAACAGACGGTTCAAACTTCTAATTCATTACAAAAGACTGATTTACATGACAATTATAAGGCCTATCTACACAAACGCTGTTGAGCTTTGGGGCTCCACTAAACCTTTGAATTCCTCTCGTATCCAATCCTTACAATCCAAAATGCTCCCTAATTTGTCACAAATAGAATCATCCACGAAGACCATAATGTTCCATTTGTAACCGATCTACCCCGAACCAGATATCAATTCTTCCATTACAAACTCCCTAACCACTCAAACCCTTTAGTTTCTAATCTTGCTTCCTCTTTTATTCCATCCAGCATCTGAAAAGAAGATGGCCTCGAGACCTTATATTGTAAAAATGTTTTTAGAGTGCTACCAATGGGTAGTTTCTCTAAACGCCTGTAACACTCCAATTTAACTGAGATCAAATTTACTAAATGTATTATAATGTACAGTTGTAAATAGCAATAAATAAACTTTAAAAAAAAATGTATTTTACATATTCTGTTAATTATGATATCATTTATTTTATATTTTATGACGTTTTATAATTTCCTTTTTATTTTACTGGGTAGTTTCTCTACATGCTTGGACCATACCGTTATGATTTCCTCAAATTTACTTGATGTATTTATGTACAGTTGTAAATATCAATAAATAAATTTAAAAAAAAAACTTTAATTCAAGTACAGTCCACTCAATTCATACCAGCTTACTACCAATTTTTACCTCTAGGAATATTATACTGAATTGTACAATTAAACATATTTAGATTCACTCAATAATAATCAACTGGAAGATTATTGATTGACCGTGGTATAGATGAATGGAATATCGTATTCCAGTATTGCGAGGAGTGAGGAGTGTACTATTCCCCTTTTCATTTACTATTTACAACCTTTATTTTTCTTATTATATCTTACTTTTCATTTTATACCACTGTTATTTTACACTTATGTTTTTTCTTTTTTTTCCTTTTTGTAACTATAGTGTTTGTATCTTTTTTAGCCCTGACGAAGCCCTGCAACGTGGGGCGAAACGTTGGCTCAATAAAATAGTATAATTATTTACTATTTGAGTTTTTTTTTACCGCACCCGGACCATATTCCATTCTTCAATAATAATCAACTTGTTTGGAAAAAGATTTGGTATTTAAAAAAATATATCTCAGAAACAACGCTGGGCTAACTTTTAATTTTTTTAGAATAAAATAGAAATTTCATTCTCTCAAAAAGGATAATTTTAAAGGAAAGGTGAAAAATGGAAAGGTCTTACATAATGTATACGGCCATACGTTTGGACCCTTTTGCCACAAACCGTTTTGAAAAGAAGCCTGACAGTGATGAACGAGAGATACTCATCGTCTAGAGGCTTCATTTAAATCCATTGTTTGAAATTCACCAGTCCACACTCTGCCTCAAAAAAGAAAAATCTATTTCACCAAGGACTGTTCAGAAACAGCTCACGCTATTTGAGCAAACAATTAGCAATTATACTACGCACGGATGATGCTTTACAATAATATTATATCAACATATTAAAGTATTTTAAATAGAAAAAATGTGTTAAGTAGAGAAAGTTTTCTTTCTTTTGACATGTTAAAAAAATTATAACATTTAACATGGTTAAGAGTCTGTTAAAAGGTGTGCTAAATGGCGAATGACATCACGCAACAGACCAGCTGAGTACCACACCATACTATCTGTTTTCGTTTTGATAGGTTAGTTGCTTGTAGCTCGTGTTTGATTTGTATTCTTTTTGTTTTGGACTTTTTTTAAACTATAATAATGTAATGGATAAAAAAAAATAATAATAAATTAAAGGAAAAAACTAGTAGAAGAAACAAGGAACAGATGAGATGTAGGAAAGATGATACGACGAAGATGTTGTAGATTTCAGTATATCGAAAATATTGTACTTGTATCCTATTATATCAATATATTTTAGTTGTTTTTGTATCTATTTAGCCATGATAAAGCTATACTAAGTGGGCCGAAACGTCGGCTTATAAATAATAGTTAAGTATTTTAGTTTTTTTTTTTCACCGAACCCCTCATTTATTTTAACGTTTTGAAATAGCTGTAATGTTGTATTCATCTTAAGTATACTTAACAGGCTCATCAATTTTAATGTGATAATGACGTAATTAATTTTAATGCTTGAACATTTTCATGACTTTTTCTCCTCTTGGGCTGATACTTGAAGTTCAGACCTTTTTTTTTTTTTTTAAACTGATTGTTTTGCGAGTCCCTACCTCCAGAGAGGTAGGGATTTAATGAATTTGTTTTATTCCTAAAATTTATAAAAGCTCATGGAAACCGTAAAAAGACTGCAAGTAATAAAGCTAGAGCAATGAAAAGGGAAATTAACTATAGTGGAGAGGGAAGAGCTCGGACATTGCATGCCACATTGCATGCAACACAGCCGGTACCGTGCTTAGATAAGCCTCCGCGAGGAAACTAGCAATTTCAACTGTTGGTTCTCTAAGTAACGACTAATTATATCCAATCGGCATTTCTTTCTAGTTCAGGAGTTATACTATAGGGATTCAACTAATCAAAAACTAAACCTGAAAAAGTTATCAGGTTTTGAAACTAAGCGTTTAAGAAAGTTAAAAAATATTTTCTTGGATGAAGATTTCTTGAGGGTCGCAACCGCATTACTCCATGGCATACCTAAGTTATCTGACCTTACTATGTTAATAAATAATAAAAATAAATTTTGAATTCGTGTCATTTCAGTAATTGATGCGTATTGGTGATGTGTTCGAAAGAACCCAGTGGGGGAAAAAAAGACAGTTATTTCGCCCTTAGTGTTGATTACTTTAATGAAACTAACTATAACTAGTCAAAATTGATGATTCTACCAAATATATTTAGGGGGCATACAAAATGGTGGATGTTTAAATATACAAAAATAATTCATTTTTTGTTCGGAACTCCATATCTTTTAAACTACCTCCAGTACAGAAAAACCTAATAGAACGTCATTTAAAATAGAGTAAAGTTACTAAATTATGAGCCATAGTAGAGTTTTTTACATTCAATAGTTGCCGAGATACAATTAAAAAAAACAAACAACAGATCATGAAATATATAATGAAAAATCAATAGTGAATTTATTGTAGAAAATCTTTATCTTAGGAACTATGAGACGTACAGATGTCTATTAGCACTCATATTAAAGCTAGTTTAATGTACTATAAAGTAGTATCATCTAATGTTGTTGGAATTTTTAACAATATGAATGAATGAATGAAAAAATATTATATGTCCCCTAAGAATAAATACATGGTTCATATATTAAGATTTTGATCAGGCAAGCATTTAAAAATTTTTAGATAGTAGAATGAAATTACATTGGTATATTGACTTTACTACTTTTTATAATGTTAATGAATATATGCCTATTTATTTGATTCCAATGATGCGAAGGTTTGGTTATACAATAAGTGAAGGAATAGGTGTTGTAAATAAGAAGGAGCCACATAGGTGTTGTTTAAAGGAAAGAATGGATGAGGACTGGCGAATGGAGATGCGAAGAGAATTCCAGAAGGATTAGCTAAAGAAGGCGGTTCTATATGAGGGCATATATAAATCAATCGGTTGGAATCTGGTGTTTAATGAGTGGACGGATGAACGAAGATCTAGGATACAGGTAGGTTTTTTAAGAAGTTGGAATAGGAAAACACCAAGGAGGTATTGCCTTCGGGAGTTAGGATGGAGCCACTTCAACTCGGTATACCAGCGGGAGACTTGAGAGCGCCTAGGGAACCCAAAGATAAATCTTACAAAACAATTCATGAGTCTCTTCAGTCTCAACTCTAGTCCTGCAGATAGCCCTCCATACACCAAGGATCCGTAGTCGAAGACGAGAGTGGATACTAGGAGCTGCCGGGTGTTCTGAGGAATGGAATTGTTTGAGTACAGTTATGGATTTGCGTGTTATTTGAGAAATGTGGTTATTCCAGGAGAGGTGTTGGTCAAAGGTGACACCAAGGTTTTTTATTGTAGGATAGAAGTGAATCTGTTGGTTGTTAAGGAAAAGTAGAGGACAGTAAGGGAGGGAATGAAGGAGGCGCTTGGAATCAATTAGAATGGCCTTCTTTTTTTAGCATTCAGCTTCAAATCATTGTTAGACGCCCATGCGTTAATGCTGTCGATATCTTCTTGTATCTTTAGGATGGCCTCAAACATCTTGGAAGGATGAAAGGACAGATAGATTTGGAGATCGTCTGCGTATAGGTGGTATTGTGCGTGGTGAATGGAGTCAGGAAGATCGTTGATAAATAGAGAAAAGGGTTGGTGAAAGGGAGGATCCCTGAGGAACACCTCGTAACAGAAGAATGCAAGAGGAAAGAGGTTTGTTCGGAATGAAGACTGTTTGGGAACGCTGGGACAGGAAGAAGAGGAACCACTTTAGGACACTATTTGACATGGAAAGGTTTTGAAGTTTATTGAAGAGGATCTTATGGTTAACTGTGTTAAATGCCTTAGAAAAATCAAAAAAGAAGTAAAATTGATATATGATGATTGTTTATACCGGATTGGAGGTCTTGAGAAATTTTCAATTAAGCGGATTGTGTGGAATGTTGGGAGCAAAAACCGGATTGGAAAGGATTAAGGAGAGCTTTTTGCTCGAGAAAATTATTAAGTTGGGAGTGGACTAATCTTTCTAGTGGCTTGGCCAGATTGGATAAAATGGATATTGGCCGAAAGTCAGAAACTGAAGAAGAAGGTACTTTGCTCAATGGTCGGACCAGGACTGCTGATATTAAGTCATCTGGAGAAACATTCAAGAAATAAAAGTTATTGGGATCAAATATGGAGCTACAAATAAAAAAATATTTTTTTAACATTTTAATAGCCGCCATTTTGTATTCCCTCTAACTATACTTGTTGACTAGTAATTATACATTGTATGATTCCTTAAAGTAATAAAAAAATATTCTGAAATAATTGTCCTTTTTCTTCTCTTGGGCTCTTGAACAATATTAAGTTTTAAGTTCCCTCTCCTACTTGCGAAGTTTAGGCAAAAAAGGGCTTAGCGATTTCTATACACGTGCCTGCGTCAAAGGGCTTTCATACACAGTGAAGGAATATCGACAGGCAGTCGTTCATTCATAAGGCTATCAATGGGGCTAACTAATAACCTTGAGGGATTTTACATTAAGGTTCAATAACATAGACCCCGAGCACTTTTTGAATAATGTATTTTTTAAATAAATTAATGTTTTATTTTACGAAATAAGAATTATTTGATAAAACGACATCAGTTATATAGTTAAATATATTGCGAATGAATGCATAGGGAAGAGGAGACATAAGATAAATCGTGCAATATTTAACAAGTGGCTAAAATAGGAAAACGAGCACTCCCGCTCTACGTGGTAGCTTTACTTATCTCAAGTAAGGTCGACATCAACTCGTCTACGACACTTAACAGTCTCAGAGGAGGAGATCATAGAGCAACAAAGATGAGAAGGCAATCCTTCCCAGCCGATCCACCCCAGTAAAACCCCTTTTTAGCGATGGTTCTATATCAATTTTGAAACATTTACCTTAAAAGGGAAGAGGAGACTTAAGATAGTTAAATCGAGAAATATTTAAAAAGGGGCTAAACTTGCATGTGTAAACGTAGTTTCCTTGCCACGCATTATATTATTATCGTAGTGTATACTAATTTTTTGTAGTGAATGGGAAGTTTAAAGCGTTTGTCAAGTAAGTGTGCTACAACACTTACTTGACAAACGCTCTAAACTGTACAAATAATAAATACAATAAGTAAATATGTTTTTTGTTTCATATACACTTGAAAATCTTGGGAAGGAACAACCCATTGGTGGTACAAGCATTAATTTAAATGAGAAGGTCCCATGGCCATCTACTTTTAAGACGCTTCGGAGGATTATCAGGGATTGTTAAGGATGAAAGATTAAGAATTAATGGGTTAGGATGGTTAAGGAGTTTGGAATGAAAAGACACATATCTGTTTTGGGTCAAATCTGCACCGAATGGGATGTTAAGGTCTTTGTGAATGAGTTTATTTGTGACGTAATAAGGAGCATCAAGGATTTTACGTAGGATTTTGGATTGTAACGATTGGATGCGGGAAGAATTTGATGGTTTGGTGGAGCCCTAGAGCTCAATTCTATATGTCCACATTGGTCTGATTATCGTAGTGTATACTCATTTTTTGTAGTGAATGGGAAGTTTAGAGCGTTTGTCATTAAGTGTTGTAGCAATCGGAATCTACGAGCAGTTTCTTGTCGTTTCAGTCTTGTGTGTGGATTCCAAGTAAGTCTCTTGTCAAGATGGAGTCCTAAGTATCGAATCTGTTCAACAGGCGTTAGTGGAGTATTTAGAAAGGATACTGTAGGACAGGAGGGCAAGCTAAGTATAACATTTTTTTTTTATTTAACCTCTTTATTTCTAATAAAGGTGAATGGTATGGCGCAGAGCTCGATCCAAAGATCTGGGTTCGAATCCGATTGTGATAGATAATTATTTAATCTGTTACAGTAGGTATGAGTCATCCTGTGGGTTCAGGAGCCCTCTAGGCCCCAACCAACCTAAATAAAGTTCCTCTTAGTTGTGGAAAAATCTGGTGGTTGAGCGTGATCTAGAAAAAATCACTCCCTAGTAAAGCCGTCGTTTCTAAAACGGTACTTATAACCAAGTACTGAACCCCAGTCCCTCCATGGATTGTAGCTGTTCTCATGATATGATAATTATTATTATTATTTAATT
>NW_027104816.1:1143964-1147237 GCF_000696795.3 Halyomorpha halys | reverse complement strand
ATAAATATAAAACAGTGTTTGTATTATTTCAAAATTGTTTTCTTAATTTCCTGTAAAGTTGAACGGGGTATGTATGTCTGATTTATTTTTATTTTTTATTTTTAGCGGTCTATATCCGTTATTGTGGTGCTATGTATCGAGGAATTAGCCATGATTTCAACATTATGTCGTTTATTAAGGGTTTTTGCTATCTGTCCCCGATACCTGGTTAGGGTAGGAGTCTCTTACTGAGTCCCCGCATATGAAAACATCTGTATTAAGTTTGTCACATTACCAGAGGCCCCTGAGAAAATTAGATTGGCTAACCTTTAAGTGTTCTAACAAAAATGATAGTTTGTTACGAGGGACCAGAATCAAATTAACCAGGTGCATGCCCTTCCTGGACAAGTCAAACTTTTTGTTACACATCCTCGGCCCTGAGGAGGGGGACGCTTGCCTCGGAAGTCTTCGGACATCGATAACCAATCAGGGAAGAAATTTAAAAATAAGGTAACGCCCCAAAAGGGAAGTGGGAGAAAAAGACAAAAGGGAATTTAGAAGAGCAGACAGAGACACTCAACAGGAAGGGTTAGACGAGTGAGAACCACAGTCAGGAGGATGCACTTCGACCAGACGAAGGCCAGGAGACCTGGACATCCCTGATGAAACAGAAGACACCTACAGCACTACATCCCACGGCATCAGCAGCTATAAATATAAATTAACTAATAAGTAATCATGCAATAACTTATATTTTATGTGCAACCTTTATCTGAATCATTTGAATCATAATAACAAATTGTGAATAAATACTTACTTTCTTTATGTAGTTTATATACTATTATATAACCTAATATACCACTCTTGATTATCCTATATAATTAATGATAAGAACATTTTATAAATATAAAGGTATTTAATTGGTAAACTGGTAAACACACAAACAGCCTTTGGAAAAGAATCCAATTATAATAATAGTTTTTTAGGACTCTATTTGTCATCAATAAATTAACTTATTTTGGATAATTGCCTTCAGCGATTATCTTGGCATCCCAAGTAAATCTGCTACTAGTACATAGCAGTGGAGAAAAGTGTACGTTTGACTTACTAGGTTATATTGAAGTAAAATAGTACATAATAAATAGGAACAAGTTTAGGCGTTTTTAAAAAATCAGGATTTATTTGCCGATTACACAGTTTTAAAACATAATTGTCATTAGCATTTGTTTTTCTTATTTATCTAATAAAATAGTGAGGAAACAGTAATTAGTTTTGGGTACTTCGTAGACTTCTTTTTTTACTTAATAATAATAAGTCAACTTCAACAAAAAAAACCTGACAATGAAACGAACACAAATGAACAAACAACTAATTACAAACATGGACACATTCCTCCTGGTACTTGGTACAAAATTATAAAGAAACTATTTTCATCTCCAATAATTAATGCACAAACTTATAACTACTTTGAAAACAAATTTAATTAAAACTTCGTTTATGATAGCGGTTCAACATCTCTTTCCTTATCAACAAAGATTATTTTTAGTTTTAGTAAGTTGGAACTAAAACTAATCGATAAATATTTCTCTAGCATAACTATCCTAATTCTCCAAGAAGGAAAAAGGTAAGCAATAGAAATAAAATTTCTCCATAAATGCCACAATAACATTTACATACATAATAAATGAATATTATTAAATAAAAAAAAATTAAATTGTCACAATGAATATAAATATATCAATGAATTTTTATATTCATGTTAAGCAAACGCCCCTCCAAACCCAAATCTACTAAATTAGAAAGAACGCAATCATCCCACCTATGTTTCGTATACGCCCTTCTTGCAGCAATGCTAAAACCTGAATTGTATTTACAGGTTGTTGAGTAGCCTTCAAAATTATCACATTAACTATTTATTTGCCTAGGTTTCACCCCATTTTGTAGAGCTTCAACATGGATAAAAAGATAGAAAACACAAATAAAAATATTTTGACATAATAGAATAAAATACAAAAGGTAAATTAAGGTGGGTTTAAAATTATGTGAATATAATTTAAAAGAGAATATACAAATGAAAGAAAAGTAGAAATGAGAATACAAAATTTAAAACACAACATCATGATAGTTAATGAGTATCCTATTATGTCAAAATATTTTTAGTTGTTTTTGTATCTTTCTTAGCCCTGATAAAGCTGGACAAAGTGGGGTGAAACGTCGCCGAATAAATATTTTTAGTTTTCTAGTAACCGCACGCCTGACCATCTTCTTCATAATTTTAATATTACATAAAATATTCGCACCGAAAAAGAAATAGTTAATGTGATAATTTTGAAGGCTACTCAACAACCTGTAAATACAATTCAGGTTTTAGCATTGCTGCGAGAAGGGCGTATACGAAACATAGGTGGGAGGATTCCGTTCTTTCTGATTTAGTAGATTTGGGTTTGGAGGGGCGTTTGCTTAACATGAATATAAAAATTCATTGATTATATTATATACATATATAGGCACCAAAATTGCTCCCGTTTCTAATGCTAACCATAAATTGTGTTTAATCCGTAATAGTTTATCAACATGGCGGTATTTTTTTTTCTTATTCTCACCTAATATTACCAAATCATAAGCATACCCAAGCATCGGTATTTTACGTTAAAACAAGATACGCTTCCTTCACTATTAATAGTGTTCAAGTTAGGAAATTAAATTCTTTATACGGTTAATACAGCTGACATCCCAACCCACTTTAACACAGTCCTAAACAACATACGCTGATGTATATTTTTTGTAAACAACGACCCAACTAATGCATCTTACTATTCACTACAAAAAATTAGTATACTCTACGATAATCAGGCCAATTTGGACATATGGAATTGAGCTCTGGGGCACCACCAAACCATCAAATTCTTCCAGCATCCAATCGTTCCAATCCAAAATCCTATGTAAAATCCTTGATGCTCCTTATTACGTTATAAATAAACTCATCCATAAAGACCTTAACATCCCATTCATTGCAGATTTGGCCCAAAACAGATATGCGTCTTTTCATTCCAAACTCCTTACCCATCCTAACCCATTAATTCTTAATCTTCCATCCTTAACAATCCCTGATGTTAAAAATATAATATATAATCTATAAAATCCCTTCGAGGCGACTGAAAAGAAGATGGCCACGGGACCTTCTAATTTAAATTAATGCTTGAAGTTCCACCAATGGGTGGTTCCTTCCCAAGATTTTCAAGTGTATATGAAACATACAATATATTTACTTATAGTATTTATTATTTGTACAGT
>NW_027104816.1:1141962-1143249 GCF_000696795.3 Halyomorpha halys | reverse complement strand
ATCCCTGATAATCCTCCGAGGCGTCTGAAAAGAAGATGGCCACGTGACCTTCTAATTTAAATTAATGTTTGAAGTACCACCAATGGGTGGTTCCCTCCCAAGATTTTCAAGTGTATATGAAACATACAACATATTTACCAATTGTATTATTTTGTACTGTTGTACATTGCATTAAATAAATAATAAAAAAAAAATTTAGGAAATTGAGGTGGTTAAATAGTAGCTAGTTAATCACACAATCGATGTACATAATAAAAAACAAAAATTTCAACACAGCAACCGCATATACCGTCTTTACTGTAGCGGTAACTCACTGAACTGAAAAAGAGAATAACTGCACATGTTGCAACAGATGCACCAGGCGCAGTGAGATATAGCCATCATTAACTGCACTCGGGTTAGGACTGAACATATGGCTTTACTACTACTCTATATCTTCTCACACTCTCTTAACTAACATATTACACTAAAATTCCAGTTCCAGAATGACATTCTCCACTAGTAGAGGTATAACGACATTGTGGCAGTACGGCAAGTCTTGTTGGACACGCTATAGGCAAAACTGGCCTAATCTTGCCAATCTATGTCAGACCATGGACTATTTTTCGTTTAAAAATATGTTATGTAATATTAATAAAATAGTAATTATTTAAGATAAATTAGAATTTCAAAATATGCTGAATTAAGAATGTGTATGTTAATGAGTATAATGACGCAAGTAACAGAAAGGAATTATTGTTCTATCTATTGTAAAAATATAAAAACTCCCATGGACGTAATATTTGATTACGCTATTTAAACAAATTATTAGTAGCATAATTTAATAAATTAATAACAATATATGTTCACATTATCATTTTAAATTACAATCACAACTACGGACATTTATATTTTAATTTAATTTAAATTTAAAGCAACGACTGATATGGAATCCTTATACAAGACTGAAAAGACAGGAAACTGCTCGTCGATTCTGACTATTACAGCACTTACTAGACAAACGGTCTAAATTGCCAATCCATTACAAAAGACTGATCTTCATGACTATTATAAGGCCCATCAGGACATACGGAGTTGAGCTTTGGGGCTCCACTAAACCATCCAATTCCTCCCGAATCCAATTCTACAATCCAAAACCCTTCGTAAAATCCTTAATGCTCTTTACTTTGTCACAAATAAAATCATACATAATGTACCTTAATGTTCCCAATGTTGCCGATCTAGTCCGAACCAGATATCACTCCTTCCATTATAAACTCCCTAACCACTCAAACCCCCTAGTTTCTA
>NW_027104816.1:1139193-1141202 GCF_000696795.3 Halyomorpha halys | reverse complement strand
GTACCTTAATGTTCCCAATGTTGCCGATCTAGTCCGAACCAGATATCACTCCTTCCATTATAAACTCCCTAACCACTCAAACCCCCTAGTTTCTAGTCTTGCATCCTCTTCCATTCCTAACAATTCTCCGAGCCGCCTGAACAGAAGAAGACTACGAGACCTGCTAAGGTATAACGTCATTAGAGTGCTACCAAAGTTCTCTACACGCCTGTAACACTTCATTTTAACTGAGATCAAAATTACTAATGTACAGTTAAATTACTAATTTAATCAAATGTACAGTTAAAAATAGTAATAAATAAATAATTTTTAAAAAATAAATAAATTTGCTGTTTTAAATTACACTGATGGACTCAGTCATGTTATAAGTTTAATCAAATACATCAATAAAACGGAGAATTTTTTGTTGTTATTGCAGGAAAAAAGGATTAAATTAAATTTTAAAAACTACATTAGATGACTTAGAAACTAATGAATAAATAAAAGATGATCAATTATTGTTATTTATTGATTATCAATTTTAGCTTTGAACGAATAAGTTTATTTTTTTAATGTATTGTAATTTATAAGTGGTTTTCTAAAGTTCAACTTGCACCAAATACGAATAAAACAAAATATATGATAAGCAGTAGAAACGGGAATAAATTCGGTGATACAGATATAAGAGTTGACACAGTTGATATAGGAGTGATACGGACATTCGAACAGATAAATAGGTTTAAATATTTGGTTCTAGGGTACTTAGAAAAACAAAATTGATGAGGAAATAAAATCGAGAATTCTTGTTATATTTTAATTCAAAAGTTTAAATATATAAAAATATTATCCTTCCCACCCTTCTATATGGATGCGATACGTAATAAGACAATAAAATATGAGCCCTAATAGATTTATTTACGTTAATAGTTTTCGAGATATTGCTTTTTAAAAAACAACATTTCATAAAAATGTTGTATGGGACGCACTGAAAGATCAGTAGTTAGAGAATTTATATTGAAAAAACTATTTGACGTACAGATGTCGTTCATGAGATATAGATTTCTCAAAATAAATTAGCTAATTACTAATCTTTCAGAAGATTTTTAAGAAATTTTGCTTTTTAAATACCTATATCTCGAGAACTATTGGACGTAAATAGCTCTTTTAGGGCTAATATTTGAACAAATTTACTCTTCTTTAAATAATGTTCTCATAGATTCTCTAGTGTTGTTGGTAGTTTTTAAGATATAGAGCTCCGAATGAAAAATTAATGTTTTTTAAGGTTTTGAAACAGCCGCAATTTTTTATTCCCCCTACCTAGACTTGGCAGATTCATAAATTTTTACGAGTAATTATACATAGTTTTCATTAAGGTAATCAAAAATGGGGGTGAGATACCTGCCTTTTTTCTTCCCGGCTCTTGTACTATAAGGTTGTGGGATTTAGTAACGAAAGGATCTTTAAAATGTTCATATTCTGAACCGAGGGGTAAAATTCCGAGGGGTAGAACTCGAAGTAGATAGAAGGTTGGGTTAAACACATTTGGAAGATTTGGATTTGGAGGGAGCTCACTGAACGTACAGAACGATGTGTGTAGAGAACGATTGGTTGCATCAGCATTGAACCTCCGGGTTCGCCAAGCCTTTTGTATTATACATACTTTTTCCTACCAAGCACCTTGTTAATATACTTATAATTAAGACGTTAAAAATAACGTTTTCTTGGCTTCACAAAGGAAAAAAAAAAGAAGTTTGGCTTCCAATTATGGACGAAATTAGATTTTTACTTAAGTAGTTTAGTTTGCACAAATTAAGTTTTTAGATTAGATTAGATTTTTATTCAGGGCGATCAACATCTAGGTTATTACACCCTTTTGACTTCATCTATCTTCTTGTCTTGACATTTGATGGTTGAATGTAGACTATTTCCTTTTTTACACTGGTCAGTATTGGTGGATTATATTTTAGTATAAAGTTGAGCTTCTTCCAGAAATTTTATTATTTTGTCTATGGATTCTGCTGAGTCTTTAA
>NW_027104816.1:1124961-1139143 GCF_000696795.3 Halyomorpha halys | reverse complement strand
CGTGGAATTTTATTATTTTCGAAGGCTTGACGAAATGATGGGCATTCTTCAATTATATGCTTTATTGATAATGGGGAATGACAGGTTTGGCATATAGGCTGGTCATCTTTTGTGATTAAGTGAAGGTGAGTTAATTTGGAATGTCCTATCCCTACTCTTGCAACAACCACTTCTTCTCTTCTATTTCCCCTTATGGCACTTGTCCACTTTTGTGTATTTTTTTTTTTACATTTCTTAATTTATTGGTGAGTGGTACGGCAGCCCACATTGAATCTCAACTTTTTCGGATTCTGTTCCTTAAAAATGCCTTTATGTCTTTCGGCTCGTAAATTTGGAGTGGTGGAACGTTCATTGTAGCAGCCTCTTAAGCCGCTGCCTCATTTCCAGCTATTCCTGAGTGCCCTGGAGTCCAGAGAAAGGAAACGCTTTTTTAATGATGTTGTAGCATGTCTATATAGTTATGAATTTTGTCTATCGTAGGTCCGCTTTGATTGAAGTTTGATAGACTCTGGAGTGCAGACATTGAATCTGTACAAAAGAGTATTCACTTTCTATAGATAAATGAAGTGCTGTTGAAATCGCCTGAAGTTCAGCTGTAAATATTGTTGAGTATGTGGGTAATTTATATTTTTTGGGTATCCCATATATTATAATTGCAAAACAAACATTTTCATTTTGTTTGGAGCCGTCAGTGTAAATTATTTCATAATTTGAATATTTTTGTATCTTCTTTAAGAATTTTATTTGAGTCGTGGTTCTGGCGTTTCATAGTTAGATCTATTTTGTAAGAATGGTATTTCCAAGGGGTATGGTATTTCCAAGTTTTTAGCAAGTTCCTTTTCAAACAAAGTCAGATAAGTTTCTTATATACAAGTTATTGTAAATTACAGAACAAACTTTATTTTTACAGGTTATGTGTATTTTATAAGCAATTTTACATATTTTGGGGTTCTACTGCATCATTTTGGGTTTTCACTATATGAAAATCCGGTTTACAGTAATAAAATAAATTATAAGCGAATTTAAACTTGAAATAAAATACCCAAAGATATATATAAAATACGCATAGATTTATTTTTACGATCCGTATACAATAAAAATATAGGATCGAGATCTGGCCTCATGTTTTAGCCAACTCTAAACTCTAGTTACAGTAATAAAGAGATATATCTTTCCTAAATCCGAGAGACAAAGAGAGCTATAACAAGGACAGACCGCGGTGGAGGACACAATTGACGTAAGCAGCCATACACCTTCACCTGTTTGTCAAGACATGTTTTGTTTTTATAATTTATGTAACCCAAACTGGGGGCAGGCACGGCTCCTCCGAATCGGAAATACAAAATGTATCTGGGATAAATAAATAAATAATTATAAATGTGAAGGACGTAATTGTGGTCATTAAAAATAATAATACGTAAAAATGCCATAAAATTATACGAAGAGTGATTGTAATGAGAAGTCATAGGAACTCTTGGTGTTTAAATATTTTTTAATTGTTTTCACATATTAGGTCAATGGATGGGGAATAATCGTACTAGCTACATACAAATCGATTTTATCTTTAAAAATACCGATCTTATTGGCAAATTTATTTATTTGATGTTTCGACATGAATTTCAGGCTTTGATCAAGGATGAAAAGCAAACCGAAATAATCTTAATTCAGAGAATATAAAAATTAAAAATAAATAAGAAAAAATAAGTAAATAAATATTTTAAAAAAATAATAAGAATAAATAAATCCATTACAAAAGACTGATCTACATGACTATTATAAGGCCTATCTGGACATACGGAGATGAGCTTTGGGCTCCACTAAACCATCTAATTCCTCTCGAATCCAATCCTTACAGTCCAAAATCCTTCGTAAAATCCTTAATGTTCTTTACTTTATCACAAATAAAATCATCCATCATGACCTCAATGCCCCATGTTGCCGATTTGGCCAGAACCAGATACCATTCCTTCCATAATAAACTTCTCAACCACCCAAATCAACTTGTTTCTAACCTGGCTTCTCCTTTATTACCTAATAATCCTCCTAAGCGTCTGAAAAGAAGATCGGGATCTTCTCTTCTAGAAATGTTATTAGAGTTCTATCAATCGGTAGATTCTCCACATGTTAGTATCATGTCACTATCTCACCTACAGCAAATTTACTTGTTGTATATATGTTATACAGTTGTAAATAACAATAAATAAATGATTAAAAAAAAAAGAATAAATAAATCTCTATATGTATATAAACAAAAAAAAAATAAAATGAACATAATTAAACTAACTTATAAATTAGCAAACATTAAAAATAAATTCAGCCTTACACATAACTAAAAAAACATATTGTAGACTATTCCGCCCAGGTCTAATAAAATTGGTCAAATTACCCGATGAAACAATCAAACAATAAGAGAATCATATTAATTTCTTAATAAGCTTGTCTTATTTTATGTTTAATTAACTGTATATATCACTATTCCATTTAAATATTAGTACTTTTAATTAAAACTAATCAAAACACTGATATCACTCACTTATAAACGATATTTTTTAAACTTCCTTGCAATCAGGAGATATTATTAAAAACTTCACAATATTATCAAGGAACATCCACTGAAGGCAATATTTTTTTTAAAATGAATCTACTTAAATTTTCAAATCTTTTAATAACTATCACCAAACTTGGATAATGACAAACATATTATATAGTAAACGGTATACGGTTTAGTGATATTTAAAATATATTTATATTGTGAATACATCAAAATAAATTAATTAAACAATATACAAATGTATTAATATTATATCTAATAATAGATTTATAGATATGCTGTGCCATGTAGCATATGTATATTTGGGAGGCACTGCTAGTGAAAAATAAATCATTTCCCTTCACTAAGAGAGCTATCGAACCTAAGAAAATCGACCAATCAGCAATAAATCGGATAAGACAAGGTAGAAGAAAAAAAAAAAAGAGGAAGCTGGATTTCTTCCAGAAATCTTTGTTATTTGAGAAAATGCGATCTGTTTTCCCACCAACTTTTTCCACTAGGAGCTTCTTGAAACTTTTAGAAATCTTTCTGAATAAGTACGAGTAGTTTCCCGGGAGTTCTTTCCTCTAACTGTCATCTCTTTTGTCCCTCTGATATCCCAGTTCCATCTGTCACTATGAGCTTTATCAACCTACTCTCCATCGACCCATTCACGATAAATTAGTCTGTTTGAATTGTAACAACAGCGATCGGAACATTTTATATTCATCTACAATACTAATAATAAAGCCTTATTTTCAATTTGCGCTATGAATTTCCTAAAGCAGTCCACACTCGGAGACCCGGATGGGGGACTAGTTTACCTCCAGTTAATGAGAGTTTTACCTCAGTAAGATCTATTAAGGTTTTCGAAAATAAAATATTCAGACCGAAAAAGGATGAATTAAGGGACATACACCCCATAAATATAATTCAAGTTATAGAATTGCGGCGTATAAGATGGGCTTGTACGGTTGTAGGGCTAAATGCTCCTTACTTTGTTACAAATAAAATCATCCATAAAGACCTAAACGTTCCTTATGTAACCGATCTATCCCGAACAAGATATCTATCATTCCTTCCATATAAACTCCCTGACCACTCAAACCCATTAATTTCTAATCTTGCTTCCTCTTTCATTCCTGACAATTCGTCGAGGCGTCTGAAAAGAAAATGGCCTCGAGACATAATAGCTTAGAGCTCAGCTGTTTTGTTGCGTGACGTCATTCTCTATTTAACAGACCTAGTTAAAGACTCTCAACCATGTTATATCGTTTCAACATGATAAAAGAAGGAAATATTTCTCCATCTAACATAAGTTTTTCCGTTAAACATGCTTTAACATGTTAAAATAAAGATCATAAATACCTCTATAAAAGATAATAAAATTGACCTAATAAAATATCCTCTTCCCTAGGCATTCATTCGCAATATATTTAATTATAATCCTTATTTCATAAAAGAAACCTTAAATTTATTCTAGTTATCCTTACCCCGAACAGATCCGCTACCGTGGACTACATTTGGACAAACGATTAACCTGGAATCCTCACACAACACTGAAAAGACAGGAAACTGCACGTCGATTTCGACTATTACAACACTTACTAGACAAACGTTCTAAACTTCCAACACGTTACAAAAGACTGATCTACATGACTGTAATAAGACCAAACTGGACATATGGAGTTGAGCATTGGGGGTCGACTAAACCTTCGAATTCCTCTCGTATTCAAAATCCTTCGTAAAATCCTCAATGCTCCTTACTTTGTCACAAATAAAATCATACATAATGTACCTTAATGTTCCCTATGTAACCGATCTAGCCCGAACCAGATATCACTCCTTCCATTATAAACTCCATAACCACTCAAACCCCCTAGTTTCTAACCTTGCATCCTCTTCCATTCCTGACGATCCTCCGAGGCGCCTGAAAAGAAGATGGCACCTAATGTCAAATGTCATTAGAGTGCTACCAGTGGCTAGTTGCTCTACACGCCTGTAACACTCCATTTTAACTAAGACCATATTTACTAAATGTATTATGTAATATACAGCTGTAAATTTCAATTTAGTTATTAAAAAAAAAGAAAAAAAATTATTTTAAAATACATTATTCAAAAAGTGCTCGGGGTCTACGTTATTGAACCTTAATGTATAATCCCTCAAGGTTATTAGTTAAGGCCCGTTGATGGCCTTATGAATGAACGGCTGCCTGTCGATATTCCTTCACTGTGTATGAAAGCCCATTGACGCAGCCTTCTAGAGGCACGTGTATAGAAATCGCTAAGCCCTTTTTTGCCTAAACTTCGCATGTATAAAAGGGAACTTAAAACTTAATATTGTACACGAACCTAAGAAGAGAAAAAGGACAATTATTTCATAATAATTTTTTATTACTTTAAGGAATTATACAATGTATAATTAGTAGTAAACAGGTATAGTTATGGGGAATACAAAATGGCGGCTATTAAAACGTAGAAAAAATATTTTCTTATTTGTAGCTCCATATCGTTAAAAATTCCAACAACATTAGAAAACTTAATAAATTATCATTTAAAGTAGAATACATTTATTTCAATATGAGCCCTAATAGAGCTCTTTATATTCAATAGTTATCGAGATATAGCTTTTTAAAGAACAAAATTTCATAAAAAATGAAAATCAGTAGTTGTGAATTTATTGTGGGAAATCTATGTCTCAGGAACCATGAGGCTTACAGATGTCTATTAGCACCCAAATTAAAGCTAATTTAATGTGCTATAAAGTGATTTATGACGTTTAAGGGGTAGTTTAGATAATATTCATACGCAAATATCATAAAAACTACAACTATCTGCGATGATAAACGTCATAACTTTATACTGCGATGATAAACTACTTTATACTGCATTAAACTAGCTTTAATTTGAGTTCTAATAGATATCTGTAGGTCTAACTTTTCCTGAGATAAAGATTTCCCAAAATAAATTCACTAACTATTGATTTTTCATTATATATTTCATGAAATGTTGTTTTTTTTTTGTTTTGTTTTTTACTTTTTTCTCCGATAAATTAAGATCTGGACCTACGGACTTGAACTATGGGAAACAGCTTATCTAGTTCCACCCATCCCTACAGCCCACCTAGAATGTAGAAACAGCAGTGGCCAAGAGACTTATCAAAATAAAAATGGACAATTGGAGTTCTGGCAATGGTCAGATTCTCCACTTAAGTTGAGTGTTTGCGGCTTTAGAGCACTTGCTCAGCCTCCACTGGCTCATTACCAGTGATGCGGCGAGAGAGATGCGCTGGGATCTTTTGAGCTCTGCTCTACCCCTCACACGTGGAGGATAGAGTGGGCTCAGGGATCCTCAGGTCGATTGTGTAAATATTGTATATATTATTATGTTATTTTATTTATTTATCTTTCATACAGATAGTTTGGTTATGTTCATCTTGTTTATTCTTTTGTTTGTATATATTTTCAGAGTTTTTTTTTTGTTTTGTTTTTTAAATTTTTTATTTTATTTATTTATTTTTATTTTAGTATGTATGAGATCATTTATCACTATTACCTATTGCCCACAACAGTGTGGCAGATTGTAATATCTATCAATAAATAAATCTATCAATAAAAAAAAAAAAATTGTATCTCGGCAACTATTGAACGTAAATAGCTCTACTATATCTCATAATTTAGTAACTTTAGTCTATTTTAAATGACGTTCTATTAGGTTTTTTTCAGTACTGGAGGTAGTTTCAATGATACTGAGTTCCGAACGAAAAGTTTTGTTAGCAGATTTTTAATAAACAATAAACAAAATAAACTCACAAAATATTAATTTCTAGTTGTGGTGTAGTCATTACTAGTTTATTGAGGCGTCATTTTTATATCTGATGTGATCATTTTATCGTTAACTATCTGTGGTGTATATTTCGTCTGCGTGAAGTATCGATTTTACATGACTGTTTCTCATGCGCAATTGGTTAATGAAAGAAGTGCATTTCATTAACTGAATAACATTAAAAATTTCTGTTGATAAACAAAGACTAAAAATAATAAATTACTCTATTTATTAGTAAGTATTACAATCTACTACAGACTTGAGCAGTGAGTAATAGTGGTAATTAAACACAATCATACGAAAAATTAATTCTTTGCCTGCCTTTCTTATATTGCGTTCTGAGATAGAAATAGACTCCAGTTCGATGAACATTGCCGACATGTCTATATCCTCGCATGTATAGACAGGGTTATGGGATATAGAGCCAACATCAGTACAACTGTCCAACAATAATAAGAAACGATATGTATGATCCTAACACTTCAAGGGAAAAAAACATTCCCAGGATTTTAATTGTTCCCGATGCTTATATTTTTGTGGACCTGAATACCTTAACCGACCTTACAGTACAAGAGCCGGGAAGAAAAAAAGGCAGTTATCTCACCCCAATTTTTGATTACTTTAATGAAAACTATAAGTAATTACTAGTCAAAATTGATGAGTCTGCCAAGTATAGGTAGGGGGATTAAAAATGGGGGCTGTTTAAAAACCTTTAAAAAATCTCTAATTTTTCATCTGAGTTCTATATCTTAAAAACTACCAACAACACTAGAAAATCTAAGAGAGCATTATTTAAAGAAGAGTAAATTTGCCGAAAAATTAGCCCTAAAAGAGCTATTTACGTCCTATAGTTCTCGAGATATAGCTTTTTAAAAAGCAAAATTTCTTTAAAATCAACTAAAACATTAGTAGTTAGTTAATTTATTTTGAATAATCTATATCTTAGTAACTATGTGACGTACAGATGTCTATTAGCACTCAAATTAAAGCTAGTTGGACTATAAAGAAGTTTAGTAGGAATAGTAGTTTTCATGATATTTGCTAAAATAAATTGATTTATAGTTGTTCGGACAATAAGTTTGATTTATGAAAAACATCATTTCATTAACCATTGGACGTACAGATGTCTGCCAGCGCTTAAATTAAAGCTAGTTAAATTTACTACAAAAAAGTTAATGTTTTTCTTTGTAGTTTTTATGATATTTGACAAAATAAACTCGCAAAATGTTAATTTCTCGTTGTTCGTATAAAATGTTGGATTTTTGACAAAATATATCTCTTGATCCATAAGACGCACATATGTCTGCCAACACTCAAAATAAAGGAAATATAACTTACTATAAAGTAGTTTATGACACTTATCTTCGTAGGGGTAGTAGTTTTTATGATGATCAGATATGAATATAAATTTGGCAAATGAAAATTTGTTCAACAATAAATCAATTTATTATAGCAAATTTCATGTAAACTATTACTCCTAAGAAGATAAACATCATAAACTACTTTATAGCTCATTAAACTAGCCTTAATTTGAGTGCTAATAAACATCTGTACGTCAAAGGTTTTTGAGATATAGATTTTTCAAAATAAATTCACTAACTAATGATCTATCAGTACGTCCCAAACAACATTTTTATGAAATGTTGCTTTTTAAAAAGCTATATCTCGAAAACTATTAACGTAAATAAATAGAGTTATTAGGGCTCATCTTTTATATCTCATATCTCTTGATCCATAAGACGTACATGTCTACCAACACTCAAAATAAAGGAAATATAACTTACTATACAGTAGTTTATGACACTTACCTTCGTAGGGGTAGTAGTTTTTTATGATATTCACATATAAATATAAATTTGTCAAATGAAAATTTGTTCGAACAACTATCCTCAAAGTTTTTTGAGATATAGATTTTTCAAAATAAATTCACTAACTACTGATCTTTCAGTACGTCCCATACAACATTTTTACGAAATGTTGCCTTTTAGAAAGGTATATCTCGAAAACTATTTATCGTAAATAACTCTTTTAGGGCTCATATTTTGGCAAATTTGTTCATCTTTAAATGACGATCTCTTAGGTTTTTTTGTGTTGTTCCTACTTTTGAAAAATTAATTATTTTTTATGATTTGAAACAGCCACCATGTTTTATACCCCTACCTGTACTTGGCAGACTAATCAATTTTGATTAGTTATACATAGTTTTCATTAAAGTAATCAAAAATAAGGGCGAAATAACTGACTTTTTTGTTTAAAAAAAGTTATTTATTGTTTAAATAAATCAGTTCGAATCCTTGTTTAGTATCAACACTCTTTACTACATCAACAGTCCAACATTTCGACCAACCTTAAGGACAATCTTAAAACCAATTTACACTCACAAATTATTTTTGAAATTTTCTGCAGACTATTCTGCCCAGGCCACTAGTTTAATAAAAATTAGCCATTTAACACAATTATACCTTGCTATTATAACATTTTACTGTAACTAGAGGCCCAGGCAGAATAGCCTGCAGACATTTTTTTTTTAATAATTTATTTGAGTGTAAATTGTTTTTTTTTTCCTTGAGGATGGCTGAATTGTCTGCAATATTTGACTGGCTCAAGAAAGTAAAACGATTATATACAAATTTATTTTTATTTTATTCAATTTTGTATATACTTAAGAGTTCATTATTATTAACAATTTTATAGGAACGCATAATATTGTTACTTTAACATTACTACAATATAATCCGTCATATTATACAAGAAACATTCGGTCAAATATAATTACATTGAATGGCACCTTACAACTGATTAAAACTAATTAAAAAAACTGATTAATACTAACGATTTTTCGATAAGTGTTTAGACAAAAACTACTTTGTTGACTCCCGTTTTACCTTTGGCAAAACACGAAAACCATCATAGAATTAGGAAGATAGACAAGTTGTGAAAAGGTCAAATAGTGAAAACTTTGCTAGTCGCAATGCGGTGTACAGTTTGCTATCTCACTATCAGTTCGTATTTAAGTATTCAAGTGTATATATAGCATACCAAGAGTGAGCACACATGAAGCTGAAGAAAGTCACGATTCAGTTATTTACGCATATTTATAAAGATCTAAATTATTTAAATACAAATTATTTTTAATTTTAAAATACGATTATGAAGAAGAAAAGAGTTATTTAAAAATATTAGGGGTCTTCATAATCTTCAGTTTAACATGTTAAAGTGTGTTAAATGGAAAACTTGTGTTAAATAGAAAAATATTTTCTTCTTTTAGCATTATAAAACGATGTTATGACGTCACGCTACAGCCAAGCTGAGCTTCACTCCATTTTGTTTGTTGCTGTACTGATAAGTTAGTTGCTCGTAGTTCGTATTTGGTTTGTGTGGTTTTTGACGTTTTTAAACTTTAATAATGGATAAATATAAATAGCAATGGATAAAAATAATAATAAAGTAATGGAAAACAAAAAAAATAGGAGAGGAAACAAGTTACAACTAAAGCGGACAAAAGATGAGGTATGAAGCTATGAGGGATTTTATTACTTCGTAAAAATTACAACATTACAAAACCAGTTGCCAAGAAAATTCACTAGGAGCTCATCTGTATTTACCATATAACATGTACTTTAAATTAGGTTTCTCACAATCTTATACTTATACCATTTAGCATGTTGAAAGTTTTTACATTTAAGACAATATCAATACCCCTATTATTAAGACAAAAATATAACAAAAATCGAACATATTTATTAATAATAAGTATCCTTAGTTAATCTTTAATGAAGTTTCTAAAATAGAAAATCAGTATGATGCTATAGGTGTGCATGGAAGACCGTAGGTGTCGGTCGAGCTTTTCACACTAGGGGTATTCATGATTGTTTTAATTTAATTTAACATGTTAAAGCGTGTTAAATGGGAAAACTCATGTTAAATGGAGGAATACTTCCTTCTTTTACCATATCAAAATGATATAACATGGTTGAGAGTCGAATACTAGGTTTGTTAAATGGAGAATGACGTCACGCACCAGACCAGCTAAGCCCACCATTTTATTTGTTGTCATGTTAGATTACTTGTTCTTAGTTTGTGTTTCGATTGTGTTAGTATTGTTTTGGATGTTTTTATAACTATTAGGGGTAGGTATTCACGAAGTGCTAAATGTAAAATGTTATAAGTATAGGATCGTGAGCAGCCCTACATATTTAAAGTCATGTTAAATGTTAAATGCGTAAGAGCTCCTAGCGGATTTGCTGAGCAACTTACTTCATAACCTTTCCTTCCAAAACTTCATGTTATTGTTTAATTCTAAGTTTTGATTGAAGTAATTTATTGCATCACGCCTAAAATGAGTGCCTTACTGATCTCCCAACTTGTGAGTAAGAAAATCAAGATGAGCCGATTGACTGCCATTACGTTATTATTATAGTCATCCATTGCTTTATTAGTATAAGAACATCGAAAACAATACTAATATATAATTAAAACACTAACTAAGAGCAAGTAACCTAACACAACAAACAAAACGGTGACGAACTCAGCTAGTCTGTCGCGTGACGTCATTCTCCTTTTAATAGACCTATTAACAGACTCTCAACAATGTTGAATGTTATATCGTTTTAGCTTGGTAAAAGAAGGAAATATTTCTTCATTTATCACACTCCTTGCCATTTAATACGCTTTAACATGCTAAACTAAAGATCATGAATACTCCTAATAAAGCAATGAATGACAATAATAATGTAACGACCTTTTTAATTAGCTCATCCTAATTCTGTTATTCAAAAGTTATAACATCAACAAGGCACTCAGCAGCAAAACTTTCACACAACTTCCTCTTTTCACTTAATTTAGGCATGTTATAATAAATTACTTTAATCGAAACTTAGAAGTAAAAAATAACATGACGTTGTGGAAGGAAAGGTTATAAAACAAGTTGTTGAGAAAATCCGCTAGGAGCTCTTACGCATTTTAAATATAACATGACTTAGAGATGTTCACAATCCTATACTTGAAACATTCGACATGGTAAAACATTTTACATTTAACACATCATGAATATGGGAATAACATATGGAAGCCAAAAATTCACAAAAGAAACTAAGGTGCCATAGTAACAAAAGATTCGTCCCATCTCACGCAAAAATGCCTACTAATATAATGTATAAACTATTTATTTTTGCATTTATAGTATTATATTTAAAATTCGCAAAGCAATAAGCTAATATAAGATAACTCTAATATACAACACAGTCCATTACACTTAAACTTAATGATTAACCGTTAAATATAGTATAAGAAGAGCTCACTAACTGAAACAGAGAAATTCCGCCTTAATTAACTGAACGAACTACAAACACATTCTGACAGGAGACAGGCAGGACCAACGTCTTAATGTGTAACACATGGCGGCCACATTTGTCTTCAGTATGTAACATGTTGTGGCACATCCTTCTTGTGTCAGCCAAAGAGGAGCAACTGCCCATAACATCTAAGTAAACGCTACCTTTCATCTATAATCAACTGCAAACATGTTAATTGGGCTATTTATAAAGGTGTATTCATATCAAAGGTGCATAAATTACAAAAATAAAAAAAATAAATAAAGTCATTTAGGAATAAAATTAAATAGTTCTTTGTTTACCTAATAGGATCTTAATAAAAAAATTCCATGAAGATGACATTACATTAAGTTGAAATATGCTGATCACGACCACAGGATGAATGTAAGCCAAGTAGTACAGACGCCGGGAGATAAAAAAAGCAATTATCTCACCCCAATTTTTTTTTATTAATTTAATGAAAACTATGTATAATAAATAGTCAAAATTGATGAGTCTGCCAAGTATAGGGAATAAAAAATGGGGGCTGTTTCAAAACCTTAAAAAAAACATTAATTTTTTCATTCAGAGCTCTATTCTTAAAAACTACCAACACCACTTGAAAACCCAAGAGCACATTATTTAAAGAAGAGTAAATTTGCTGAAATATTAGCCCTAAAAGAGCTATTTACGTCGAATAGTTCTCGAGATATAGCTTTTTAAAAAGCAAAATTTCTTTAAAAAGCAAAGATTTACTACTAATCTAGTTAATTTATTTTGAGAAATTTACATCTCAGGAACTATGTGACGTACAGATGTCTATCAGCATTCAAATTAAAGCTAGCTTAATGGACTATAAAGACGTTTATGACCTTTACCTTCGTAGGATTAGTAGTTTTCATGATATTTGCTAAAATAAATTAATTTATAGTTGTTCGGACAATAAGTTTGATTTATGAAAAACATTATTTCAGAAACCAATGGGCGTACTGATGTCTGTCAGGACTCAAATTAAAGCTAGTTAAATTAACTACAAAATATTTAATTGTTTATCTTTGTAGGAGTAGTAGATTTATTATATTTGACAAAATAAACTCACAAAAATGTTAATTTCTAGTTGTTCGTATAAACTGTCGGATTTTTGAAAAAATATATCTCTAGATCCATAAGACGCACATATGTCTGCCAAAACTCAATATATAAAGGAAATTTAACTTACTATATAGTAGTTTATGACATTTATCTTCGTAGATGTAGTAGTTTTTATGATATTCACACATGAATATACATTTGTCCGAACAACAATAAATCAATTTATTTTAGCAAATTTTATGTAAACTATTACTCCTAAGAAGATAAACATCATAAACTACTTTATAGCTCATTAAACTTGCTTTAATTTGAGTACTAATAGACATCTGTATGTCAAATGGTTTTTGAGATATAAATTTTTCAAAATAAATTCACTAACTACTGATGTTTTAGTACATCCCATACATTTTTATAAAATGTTGCGTTTTAAAAAGCTATATCTCCAAACCTATTTAACCTAAATAACTCTATTAGAGCTCACAGTTTAGCAAATTTACTCTTGTTTAAATGACGTTCTCTTAGGTTGGTAGTTTTTAAGATATAGAGCTTCGAATGAAAAAAAATTTTTTTTTATTGCTTTGAAACAGCCGCCATTTTATATCTACCCTACCTATACTTGGCAGACTCATCAATTTTGACTATTAATTATACATAGTTTTCATTAAAGTAATCAAAAATTGGGGTGAGATAACTGCCTTTTTTCTCCTCTTCTACATCTATTAATATGCTTAAGGACTATAATCTGTAGCTATTAATGTAATTATTATTTTTAAAAATAATTCTCCACCCAGCACTTGAGAAAAACGGTCCGAATCAAATAATAGGTTATGACTTATAGAGAATGCGTTCTTAGAATTCATCAGGAGCTAGTGGAACTGTTCGATACCAAATAGTATAAACGAGTTCTATCTGTCTAGGTTGATTGATATTCGCCCTATTCAGTTCTCAGCGTTTTGTAAAATGATAATCATAAACAGCAATTCGTTGTTTGTTTAATTTGTTTTTATTTTCTAAATATTAAAAATAAGACGAAGACAATATAAAATTAAAATCTATCAAATTAAAATAAAATGAGGATGACCTAGCTAAAGCATAACACAACTCTATTACTCATTCAATTTGACTTATAATACAAATGATTTTAAGATATCTAACAAATCATTTGAGTTGTGTAATGTCCAAAGAAAAAAAAAAAGGAGTATATGAGATTTTCGGCATCCCTATCGGGGATAATTATTCTCCACCAAGAATACTTAAGAACCTTTTGACAGAACTTAAATTGCAAAATACATCACGTGAGTTATAAGTAAAATCTAAAAGGGAAATCTATATCTCAGGAATTATTTGATATACAGATGTCTATTGCTACTCAATGGACTATACAGAAGTTTATGACCTTTACCTTCGTAGGATTAGTAGTT